>NW_028156016.1:0-17000 GCF_963993115.1 Abramis brama | reverse complement strand
TCACAACACTGTAAAAGATAACATTAATAATAATTGTACAAATAAAAAGGGGTATTTCAACATTGTCATATGCAATACATCAGAAAACTGTACCTTTGCAGGGTAATCGTCTATAATTTTGCACAGCTCATGACATCTTTGATGAAGAGGTTTATTAGTCCAGTCTGCCTTTAAATTGGCCTGAAGACATCAAGACACAAAGGTTAGAAAGAACACACACACACACACACACACACACACACACACACACCTAGTACTAACCAGAAGATAACTGGGCTGTTGCAGGGCAGGTACAGCCATGGAAACTCAGACCACAGGTCAACACCAAACCTGAAATAAGTGTCAGTAATAATGTAAACAATGACATTTCAAAACATTCAGCATAACTAACGTTAGTGAGGTAATGTTACTTCTAGCACTCCCTAAATTGCCAGTGAACGTTATCAATGAAAACCTGCGTATTACATGCTGCTTAAATAACCACTGTCAGACTATCGTTAAACACAACATTTTAATTTGTCTAAATATATTTTTCTCTAATATTACCGCTTAGAAGTTAGCCAGCTAGCTCCACTATCAAGCTAACTGTGTAGCCTGCAGTGCACATTACTGAGTTCACCCTGTAAAAGAACTAAAGTTAAACGCTCCATCGGGTTCATGTTCACTTAAAACAGATATTAAACGTGTCAAATAAGTTTTTGAGTACATTACCTCACACGCAAGAGAGAGAGAAAAAATTATATTTCTAATAAATTCCAATAGACCGCGCTTAGACCCAAGAAGAGGTTGTCAAAAACGCTTGTTATGATGTCATGTCCGCCGACTAGCACTGTAACAGCGCCATCTTTAGGCTGAGAGCTGAGAATGACGTCACAAATAAATTAATAGAAATGATCTTCCTGATGTAAATATAAATAGATGCCATTTCCAAACAGTTTTGGTCTACCCATGGCTCTCAAAGATTCCGCAAATGCTACACACTCTTTTAGCTTAAATAGCCTACATTATTTTTTATAGGCTATAGCTAATGATATTAAAAATGAACATAAATTAGTATCCCATCTTTTCTACCTTCTAAAAATGTATTTAGAACAACAACAACAAAACCCTAATATTTCTTAAATATTGAGAGGAAAAAGACCTATTTAAAACAAACCCCAGTAATTAGGTTCTTTCCTTGTGTACGTGTATGTGTCTGTTTTGTTTTGTTTGAATACACATTTGTGTTGTGTGTGTTTCCCTGACATGTTCTTTTAGCAGTTTGTTAAAAGTAAAATTTATTGTATTCTTAGTTCCTTTCCTTTCCTGTTTTTTTTTTTTTGGTATTTTCTAGTAACTTTTTTCGAAATAGTTAGGAAGTTTTTAATATTATTATTATTTTTGAAACGAATGATATGAACAGATACCTCTTGAATATACTGTTATTGTATTCCCAAATATTTACATGCGAACTATGCATCTTGCATAAACTATGAATTTGTAAAACCTTAAATCTTTTATTAGGTTTATCAGAGAAAATGTGCTGGATGAACCACAGGCCCATGAGGGAGGATTCAAAGGAACATCAGACTATATCAGTCATAACCCCCCAAATTTGTATGCAAATTAATATATAATATTTGTGATTGTATGAAATTCAGAGTAATAAAGGCAAAACTATGGAAAACATTTGTCAAAGTAGATAGACTTCAAAAAGAACCTGAGGCAGAGTAGCACCGATAGCACAAACAAAACAGCAGCCTAATGCAATAAAAGTGTGTCATGTCCAACAGCCGTAAGGGTTGTGTAGATATTTCTGCACAGTCAAACATATGCATATCATGCTTGCATATAATATGCATATATTCAGTTTGAGTATTTTGACTACTTAGGAGACATAGTGGCAATCTGGATTATGTAACAGCAATATTACAAAAAACAATAATCAGTGTTTTTTTCTGTTAAAATTGTATTATATGAGCTCTCAAATTTGCTCAGTGTTTGAAATAAATGTTAATCTCACCCCAGCAAAACTAAATAACAAAGAGCTCATCTCTAATTCAAAAAACAGCCATGTCTGTACCAAGTGAATGTGGTTAATAATTACTTTTATATAAGGCTCATCTTGTATTTGAAATACAACACAATAATGAGGTCTGTATTGAAACAATGTCACTAATGTGGAGAAAAAGTGAGAAGTACCTCACTCAGTTTTCATTCATTATTGTTTGAGTCTTGAGATGAATTTGTTAATCATTCCAAGGGAACTTGCATTTAAAGGAGATTGCTTTTTGAGTTGCAAAAGTATTCAAAATGTGTATTAAAAATGAGAGCCACATAATTCAGAAGCAGTTACTGATCTTTCTTCTTTCTTACACCATTCTTATAAGAAGTATGTCTTAGTCGATCCTCATCATGCGCAGTCACATTTAACATTACAGAGAAAATATCAAGTGCAAAAGTCTCAATTGTCATTTCCATCTGAGAATTCTGCAAACTCTGAATGTAATGATGAATAGATATAGAGATGGCATTTATTTCCCTTAAAGTGGTCATGCACTGCATTTATTTATTTTTGACAGTTACAGATTTGAAAAACAAAAAGGCGGGAGCAGAGAATCCTAAACTCCAACACAAAGAACCATTTCAGCATATAAATGGTTCTTCAGGACACTACAGTTCTAAATAGAACCGTTACTACTTGTAAAGAACCTTTAGATGATTGGGTAACCATTTTGCATATTAACATATTTTCAACATCCCCACCATTACACTTGTGGAATTGTTTTGAAAACTTCCGATGTTGAAAATGGCAATAGGTGAAATACAGCCATACATGTTTGAGCCAGAGCCTGATCCTGAATCAAAAGACAAACTTTATACCAAGGACACTCCATGTGACAGAGCAGTAATTTATCCCTTATGTAGCCTATTTGTGAGGTAGTTATTACATTATACATTCATTTTTAAACAAAGACAGTAGAAAGGTGTTTCTCTCATTATATATTTGAAACATTTGCCAAATGTGAAGCATTTATGCATATTACATAAGCTTTATAAGTCTTGGTTGTGGCAAATAAAGTTTAATAATAATAATTTGTTACATAATAGCGCTTTTCTGGGTCCTCAAAGCGCTTCACATATGGGAGGGGGGAATCTCCTCAACCACCACCAATGTGCAGCATCCACTTGGATGATGCGACGGCAGCCATATTGCGCCAGAACGCAATAAGTACTGAGTTACCACAGTTAGCCTATAGTTGACAAAAGATAATTTAGGGTGTTTTGTGTAACAAATTATGAGTTTGTTGCTCTGTCGTTCTTATAGTCTTAAAGATAAAGTTTATCCATGCTTTTTTAATGTTAGGATCACAAGGAAGGCGATGCAAAGACTGTTTTACCACAATTTGACACTGCAAAATGTCTTGTAGGCTAATCCTCTATTGTTTTGTTGCTAATCCTGTTTGCGTCTGTCTTGTATTTACTACTATGTGACGTGTGAATTGGTGGACGGTGATGTAGAAGGCCTTGATCTTCTCTTGCAGAGGAGATCTTTTGTCGGCCTATGACAAATTAAATTTGAATAAAAAGCACATTCATTTTCAAAATACCTGTTTTTGAACGTAACAACGTGTCACCATGTAAATGACCCCTTACACTGTTACACTCCTTCAAACAAAAGCATTGCGTGTGAAATATTCTCAGTCAGTTGAAAGCTTTGTCATACCAATCAAAACACTGTGACTTTTCTTTCATTCTGACTCTTTACATTATTTTTACTCTCTTTTGCCACTTTTTTCTTCACTTTGAATTGTGGTCTAGATAAATAAAGGCAACTGCTGCAGTTTCATCCCCATTGCCCCTAAAGTAAATTGGCCCTTTATCAACAGCAAGCCTCATCTATCAGTGCAAAGACGGGTATTGAAATTGCTCTGCTGGCCACAAATCAGGCCAATGGATCAGTCCCTTATCTGGAACAAGGCCGTCATCACTCTCAGTGGGAAAAAGAGGAAGAACCCTGGCACGAGGACCTTTTTCGTTGTTGGACTGATGGATGTGACCCACCCTTGACCCTTGGATGATCATGATCATCTGGTGTGAAGTCACATCAGGGGCTGGTAATCAGGGCCATTCTCTATCTCTTTTTTAACTTCATCTTCAGCGGGTCAATGCAAATAGATAAAATAAAAGTCATTCAGGACGAAGAGCAGGAAATAGCCTGTTCAAATCGGACTGGGAAAATGAAGGCCACTGATTTAATCAAACTGGCTCCTATAGTTTTATCGTTGAGTTTTGATTTATACGCTTGATTTTCTCTTCTGATGGACATTTGACACCATCATATATAAAAGTATACAAATAAAGCAACTGAAAAATTAATTTTCACCATAAAAATTGATCAGGATTGATGAAATGCCATCGATCATGTCATGATAAATAACACCCTGAAATCATGGTGTTGAAAACTCATTCATCAAAATGAACACCCAAGGTCAATCTTTGCAGAGAATTCGTTCTCATAATAATTTTACAAGAGCTCAACAAGTAATTGAACATTATCAGAAAAAACCCCAAAACAAAACAAAAAGCAGGTGGCTTGAAAAAGCAGTCCACTTTAGCTTACACTGTCAGAAATAGGGGTACAGTAGGAGTCCATTTCTGTCCCCCAAGGTACAATCTACACTAACGTACCCCATAGGGCTTAATATTGGACCTCAAGGTACATATATGTACCTTTTTGAGGGTCAAAAAGCATAAAAAGGTACATATATACATACCGTTTCTTTTAAAGGTTAAGGTACAGTATTGTACCCTTGAGGGTACAGCCCCAGTGACAAGCCATTGTACCCCTAAAGGTACAATTATGTACTTTATTTTCTGAGAGTGATGTAGTACTCTCTGATTCATGAAAATAAATGGCTTTATGATACAAAACCAAGCCAACAGGACTTCTATGCAGCACGCATCTTTATTGTAAATTATTTGCAAATAAAGTGGTTGATCATGGAGGAAAGAGGGCTTTAAAATGACCAAATAAATACAAAAGGGCAATTGTGTGAAGCTGTAGCTATTTCCTCCACTCAGTGTGTGGCGTTATCAGTCCCTCAGGACAAGAAGAGGACCTTTCCCCTGTTCAGTCTAAATAAAATGTATGAGCCAGATTTTGAGTGGCAGCGAATGCCCCCAGAGAGTTAACAGTGAGGTGACTCAGAAAGAGGGCACTTAAATGAGAGCATAGACAAAAATATATCTATTTTTTTCATTCTCTTATCGGCTAGTGTGGTGCTGTTAAAATATTCTGGAGAGAGCTTGAAAAATGGCCCTGGGTTCTCCCATTGAACTGAAAAAAGTGAAACAATAATTTTAGATTCCCATCAACACCTAGAAAAAGTTTTAATCTTGTATGAAATAAAAAGGCTTTTTTATTGTATGGCTCTTTTGATTGGTCAATCGGAGAATTCAGCATTCAGATCGTCGCCCTGAAACTATTCACTATTTTAATGTCTCTCGTAGCACTCTTGCGTACAAACGTCTTCGTTATTGTTTGTAGTGAAAATAACCGTAGATGACTTCAGATCTCATATTACTAATGTTATGGTTACTGTTTCAGTGTTTGTATTGTTGCTATACCAATTTTTTTTACACATTATAATTTTTTCTTAGTGAAAGCTTTAAGTTGATATACAGGGTAAGATTATAATAGCCTATAATTCATGCCAGATCAATATTTCATGTCTATTTTTTAATATGTTTTTGGTGGGTTAGTATCGCAAAATAAAACCAAATGTACATTATGGCTTATGTACTGAATTTAAACATATAGTATACTGTAGTTTAGCGTAATATGGGTACACTAAAAAATAGGCCCGTGTACTGTGTTAATATAAAGGAATTTTCCATATGAATTTTTCAGAGGTGTTTCTTTAATTACGCATTGCATTGTGTTGTGTTTTAGGGTTAAAGGAAATGTCAGTAAACTTAATTGAAAATGTCCTGGCAGAAAATTACAAGTAGTACCTTTTCTGTTTTTGCACAGATTCTTTTTTCTTACAGTGTTTTTTGATCTGTTCATTGTACTGGTACCTTTAAACTTTAAAATGCATCTTGCTTAGTCCCTTGAATTCTCTTGCACATCTGAAATATGTCAATAATGCATGAGATGCTTAATTTGATGAAAGAGCAGTCAGCCGTATTTATCTACCCAATCACGGTTCACTGCAATAATCGCATCAAAATGTGATGACACAACAATCTGTTCTCAACAGCCATGACAGCGAGTCAATGAAATGCATGTTTTACAACGTCTAGCTGAGATAACTGTCTGTGCACAATATTCAAATAATTATGAGAAGGAATGGGAAGGTTTTTACATCATCCAGCAAACAAATCAAATCAAATTGAAAGCATAACAAATATTTCATTTCCCAAGGAAAATAAATGCATTGATCCACAGCTAAATTAAAAGATTATTTAACAATAAAAGAGAAATTAGGTCTTTGTTCCTCATTTGTAGGGGTGGGGGACTGGTAATGTGGATCTATTGGGACAGAAGAGGTCTGGGACAGAGCAGGCAGTCCATCTTCTCTTTCTAATGATTACTTTAGCTGAAGGCTGTGATGGGGCCGGATGTCACAGTGAGTTTTGAGTCTGGTGATTTTAGAGTCGCTGGCCCTTGGCTGTGTGTTGGCAGGACTGTACTTTTAATGAAGACAAACTTTAGCTGCATGTCTATGATGGTAAAATCAAGACTGATGACCAGTGGACAATGGACATCATCACCTCAGGTAAAATTCGCAATTCGCAAACAGCATCGCAAAGTTGTGTAGTTGGAATGACCGCTCTCCGCCTGTGGTTAGAAGCATAGTTTCTAGTTTGCATGACATGTGGACTAAATAAATCCTTATCTTGAGCAAAATAAGCAAGCTGACATTCAGAACAACCTGTGTCTTTTATTTAGAATACATACAAATGTAATTTACGTATTTTGTTAAGAAATTTAAAGCACCGTTTTTGAAGACTGCGCATGTGCGAACGTGCTCTACTATGTAAGAACCATAGGGTAAAAACGAGCCTATAATTGAATCTGGAAATCAAGCAAAATAACTGAGAAAAATGAGAAATAGTCCTCAGATGCCATGTCTGTAATTTATACAGACGTATAGTTGACGTCATAAACTAACGTGGTTGAACGACCACTTTGCGGCAATACGGTTTGGGGAACTAGTTAGTTGATTTCTTCAACGATGCATCGTACTATGGTAGTTAAAGGGTTAGTTCACCCAAAAATGAAAATTCTGTCAGTAATTACTCACCCTCATGTTGTTCCAACCCCGTAAGACCTTCGTTCATCTTCGGAACACAAATTAAGATATTTTTTGATTAAATCTGAGAGCTGGATCACTCCTCCATAGGTTTCTAAGACATTATAACTTGTTGGCCCAGAAAATGTATTAAAGGGTTAGTTCACCCAAAAATTAAAATTCTGTCAGTAATTACTCACCCTCATGTTGTTCCAACCCCGTAAGACCTTCGTTCATCTTCGGAACACAAATTAAGATATTTTTGATGAAATCTGAGAGCTGGATCACTTCTCCATAGGCTGCTAGGTGACCGAAACTTGCTGGCCCAGAAAAGTTATCACACACATGACCAGCGTCGGCCAATAGTGAGCCTACGTGGTGACGTGTAACACAGACGCGCAGCGCAAAAACACTACGTGAACCAACTAGAGGCCCAGAGAGAAGGAAATGAATAGTGGAATAAAGTCATTATTCTCGTTGCTTGATATACTTAAGATTGAGCCACTGTAGTCACTTGGACTATATTAACGATCTCTTTAATAACTTTTCTGGGCCAGCAAGTTTCGGTCACCTAGCAGCCTATGGAGAAGTGATCCAGCTCTCAGATTTCATCAAAAATATCTTAATTTGTGTTCCGAAGATGAACGAAGGTCTTACGGGGTTGGAACAACATGAGGGTGAGTAATTACTGACAGAATTTTCATTTTTGGGTGAACTAACCCTTTAAGCAGCGAGTTACGTCGTTGTTCGGGAAACGCACCCCTGATTGTTCAAATGGCCCAGTCTGTTATGATTGGTCTACCGCTTACAATGCGTGTTGGAAATGAAACAGTAACAATGGCGTCGGTTTTACCGTGTCAATTTGAGCGCGAGTCCTCATCCTTTAGAAATCGATGCAAAGTGCATTTGCTTATGCAGCGCAGATAACAACGCCTTCTCAACATGTCGACAACACGAACCAAACTCTTCCAGGCCTCAGCTACAACTACAGTGTTTGAGGGCGGGTCAAAGTAGGCACTGTTCACGGCGGCCAATTAAGACCGTATGCATTTGGAAAAAGATTGCAATTACTGACGACTCGTCTCAGGCATTTCAGAATCAGATCCTTTTTTTGGTAGACAATAACTCCATTTATCGTGCACTTTGATATTTGAAATTTTGCAGACCTTTTACATTCACAAATAGCTAGGTGAATTCAGGTTGATTGGGACACTTTTTTCCAGTCATCTTAATGGGAAAAAGTGTCCCAATCAACCTGAATTCACACTGCATGAAAGGTAATATCTGAAATAGCATAATAGGGACACTAAGTCTGTGATTACTTTGACATCAGAACAAACCGGTTTACAAACACTAATTATAACTAGAGTAGACTTTTTGACAACAATTTTCAGTATTTTTTTTTAGATTTTTAAATGCATTCAAGCATATATTTAGGGGAAGTTCACAAAATAATCCCCCACAAGTCTCTTGTCAATAATAAACACTAACAAGACCACTGAAAATGACTGAGAGAGAATGAACTTTTGCAGTTACAGAAGGTCATCTCATCACCTTTGGATCTCTAGACAGGCAAACAAAGCAGGGCCAGGCCTGAGGGACATTATGAGTAAACAGCCCCTGTAATGGGCTCTTAATCGGACCGGGCAATCTTGAGAGGGGGGCCCGGAGCTGTGCTGGACCGACAGAGAGCTGGAGGTAACTATGTGGCAGTTATTATTAGCGCTATCATTGATCAGAAAGGGAGAGTGCTGCAGATGAAGTGGAATGATGGATTTCACGGCTCAAGCCCACTCTTTTTGCCTGTGCCGAGCAATGAAAGAGGGAAAGAGCAGGCAAAAGAGACCACAGAGAAGATAGACTGTTGCAAACACTGCTGCAAAATGAATTTGCAGCAGCTGTAAACTCATTTGAATGTTCACTCGTTCATTTTCTGTTTTATATAACACACACACACACACACACACACACACACACACACACACACACACACACACACACCAACCAACCAACTATATTATACTATAAATAATATAGTATATTAATCTTTTTCACTCTTTATCTTCTACCCCTCCTTATGAGATATTCCTTAAAGGGATAGTTCACCCAAAAACACTTACAATCTTGTTGTTCCAAACCCATATGACTTTCTTTCTTCTACGGAACACAAAAGAAGCTAAACACCCAGAACACCCAGGGCACTTTTTTCCACACACACAAAAAAAAACAGTAGAAGAGATAATTTGAGTCATGGGTTTGAAACACCATGATATTTTTCTTTAACCTTAAATGAGTCCAATTTCTGCTCACTGTGTCTTTAAGAGAAGGCTCTGCAATTATACAAGGCACAGACAGAATTATGGCATGATGGGACACGGCTAAATTATCTTATATCATGTCAGCAATTCATTGTGGAGAGCTGCCTCTAAAATAACTGCCTTGCTCACTCTGTCTCTGAATGTCAGCTTAAATTCCTGCCAGATGATCAGACTGAGGAAAGCATACTGACATGATTTATGAGGCAGCTGAAGACAAATGTACATCTTAATGAAAACACCAGTAAATCTGATGCTAGTTTTTTTTTTTTTTTTAATCTTAATACATCATACCTAAAATAACTGTGGGCATAAGCTTGCATAAAAATGCTAGAAATCACAATTTCCAACTTTCTTTTAATATTTCATCATTTTCCATGTCTGCAATTCATCAGGATCATGAAAACATATTAAAAATGTAAACTCATTTACATAAATGTTGGAACATTTTGTATGCAATAAAATCAAGAATCTGTGATTTGTTCATTCTCTTGGACCTTTATTTAAAGGTGGGGTATGTAATTCTCTTTTTTGGCCATTTTTTCAAAATCACTTGAAATCCTATTCCTAACCCCCTTACATCCACTGAGTTAGAAGCACTGAAATGAAAATTAAGCAATTTAATCATCTGTGGAACGGGCAGGACTCGAAAAACTCCAGCCAATCATTTCCAAGACCACCTAGAATCATTGGACATTAAGTGCGTCAATCAAACGGTCGTACCATACCCCCCTCCCCCATCCCCCTCATGTTCTTTGAATGGGTGGAGTCAAAGGAAAGAAGGTAGGACCATTTGAGTTGTGTATTTTCAAAATCTGCCGGCCGTTTTGCAAATCACATACCCCACCTTTAACTGTCAAAAGTACAAATAAAAGATTTCCAATGTTTTCACTGACCAACATAATTGTATTTTGCAAATATTAACAAATGTGATATTGATGGCTGCAACACACTCCAAAAAAGTTGGGACAGAGGCAAAACAAAAGTGAAAAGATTACCTAAATTAAACAGTCCACAATTAGCAGGTGAATTGGTAATAGGTGAGAGTATCGTGTTTGGGAATAAACAGAAGATCCACCAAAGGCTTGGTTTTTGCAAGCAAATATGGGTCATGTGCAAAAGATTTAATCCTTTTACCACCTACCATATATAATATTGTGAAAAGATTCGGGGAATCCAGAGAAATCTCTGTGTCCAAGGCAGGAAACCTCTGTTGAATGTGTGTGACCTTCGAGCCCTCAGATGGCATTGCATGAGAAACCATCAATGCTATATTAAATATAGCCACATGGGCTCAATTAGTACTTTGTAAAACCATTGTCACTTAACACAGTCTGCTGGTGCATCAAGAAATGCAACTTGAATCTCTGTTATGCAAGGAGAAAACTCAATTCTATGCAGAGATGCTGCCAAGTTCTCTGAGCCCGAGATCATCAGATGGTCTAAAAGACAGTGGAAATGTGTGCTTAGTTCAGAGGAGTCCACGTTAAGCTTGTTTTTGGGGAAAACGGACATTAAGTTCTTAGTCCCGAAGATTAAAGGGACCATCCAGACTTTCATCAGCAACAGGTGCAAAAGCAAACATCTGTCATGGGGGTGCATCAGTGCAAACAGCATGAGTGACTTGCATATGTGGGAAGGTACTATATAGTACCTAGTTGTATATTGGGATTGTACAGAGACATAAACTGCCATTAAGATGACATCTTTCCATGGGAAGCAAGACAATGCCAATGCTCATTCTGAATGTGGTACAAGAGAGTGGTTTCATAGCCATTCTACACCGTGGAGTGGATGTGCTTGACTTCCTGCCTGTAATCCAGATCTGTCTCTTATTGAAAATGTCTGGCCAATTGAAAAGGAGACTTAGACAATGACGACCAAGGACTGTTGAGTAGCTGTCCTTTATCAGGCGAGATTGAGCAAAAATTCCACTTGCAGTACTGCAAGTTAGTATCCTCAATTCCCAACTGATTAAAAAGTGTAATTAAAAGGACGTGACACAATGGTGAACATGCCTCTGTCCCAACTTTTCTGGAGTGCGTTGCAGCCTTCAAAATTGGAAATCTTTTCTTTGTACTTTTGTCAGTTAAATAAAGGTTAAAGAGAATGAACAAATAACAGATTCTTGATTTTATTGCATTTTAACAAAATGTCCCAACTTTTCTGGAAATGGGGTTGTATGAATCTTTAAGTTAAAGTCCACGAACATCACTGAGAACAGTAAACAAAAGACATTGACATTGATTGTTTCAAAGCAGCTTTACAGTGATAACAGGAAAATTATGCATTTTGGCTGTTGTTCAGCTGAAGTCAGTTCAGTGTTGATTCAGTTCCGTTGTAAAGATAATCAATTATTAAATTAGTTCATTTCATCTATAAAGCAGTTCTGCAAAAAAATATGTCATCATCCAGCTCAGTTCAGTTCTCATACAACAGCGTCAGTAGTACAGTCAATAATATTGTTGAATATACATGTCCCAAACAAAGGCGACAGTGGCAAACTCCATCAGGTGAAAGAATGGAGAAAAAAAACCTTGGGAGAAAGCAGGCTTAGTCGGGGTACCAGTCCTCCTCTGGCCAACGAACTAACACGGTGTGATTATGATTCAGACTGCATCACGAGTCAGAATTCAGATTAGGAGCTGTAGTATTCATAGATTCATCCAGTTCTTTTGACTGAAGATCGGATTAATCACGCCAGTATATGGAGCTGAAGCTGGCCATAGGTTCTGTAACTGACTTCTTAACTTGTTTGTTGTGAGATGAAGAGGATATACAAAGACGGCTTCTGTCTGTTTAACATTTATGAGCTGAAACTACCAATTCACAACAGAGCCACAGGCATGGATTAATTCACATGAACTCAGTTTGATAGGTCTGATATAAGCCTAACAGGATTTTGCAAGAGAGGATTTCATGAGGGTACGGTTAGTGAACAGACGAGTTTCAATTCCATATGCTTTGTTTTCATTAATTGTACGTTCCACAAATTCATTAAAAACAAGATTGATCAGGCCTTGTGATTCAGACAGTCTGAGGCAAAGATTTACTTTGCATCTTTGTTAGAACTGGCCAGATTCTACTAATTTTCCTCGTTTCTAGCAATATTTCTTGGAGATTTAAACAATTTCTTATTGGGGTGATTCACACTATTGATAATTTTTCATTTAAAAAAGTGAGACGCAGGGGAGTGGAATGAATAGAGACACGATTTTTAAAAAGTTAAAGGGTTAGTTCACCCAAAAATGAAAATTCTGTCAGTAATTACTCACCCTCATGTTGTTCCAACCCCGTAAGACCTTCGTTCATCTTCGGAACACAAATTAAGATATCTTTGATTAAATCTGAGAGCTGGCTCACTCCTCCATAGGCTTCTAAGACATTATAACTTGCTGGCCCAGAAAATGTATTAAAGACATCGTTAATATAGTCCAAGTGACTACAGTGGCTCAATCTTAAGTTTATAAAGCGACGAGAATACTTTTTGTGCGCAAAACCCCCCAAAAATAATGACTTTATTCCACTATTCATTTCCTTCTCTCTGGGCCTCGAGTTTTTTCACGTATAATAGCGCAGCGCGTCTGTGTTGTACGTCACACGTAGGCTCACTATTGGCCGACGCTGGTCATGTGTGTGATGCGTGTGACGTACAACACAGAAGCGCTGCGCTATTACACTACGAATTTTCATTTTTGGGTGAACTAACCCTTTAAAATACAAACCTCTGTCAGCGAAGACTGATATCCTTAACTCAGTCTGCTTGCAATCACATCATTCTTTATAGGGCACAGCTGATTGGCTCCTGCTGTATCAGCAGCCAATGAGCTTGTTGCTCAACTTTCAAATACTTGGTCAGCATTTGCTATAGTAGTTGCAGCACGCTTTTAGAACCTCTCCAACTCCCCCAGCTCCACCTATATAGATCTGCTACGGGTAATTCATGTATATTGTACAGCAGCATCACAGATCTATTCCTCCAAGACCAAGCGTATTAACATTGTCATATCCATTACCATGCCAAACACTCAGAAAGTTGTCACGACAGAACTAGTCTTAACTTGAGTTCCATGCTTGAATAGCATGTAATGTGAGAGATGCTGCAAAAGATGTGAGCGCAAAGACAAAAGATGTCCATCTAGTGCATGTTTAAAAACAATGGAAAAGCAGCGGAATGCAAAAAACACTTTCTTTGTGAAAGGCCCCTACTGCACTACTTTTCCATTGTTTTTCCAGACGGATGTCTTTGACCTTTGCGTTTTCATTGCACCGCTCAAGTTAAAATAAGTTCAACTTAAAAAACACGTTATCCATTCCACACATTCACATCTCATGTTCTGTATGAATGGCCCCCAAACACATATCTACTAGCGCATGTTTACATAAAAAAACTGTGGAAAAACAGTGCAGTGGAATGGACAGAATGCATTTTTGTGTTTAAAAACACAAGATGCAGGGCAGTGGAATGAAAAAAAAACAACAAAAACAACAATATCTAGAGTTTTTGAAAATTTTCAAAATCAGTTTTAGAACACTGTCATGCTGCAAAAAAGGTGCAAGACACGAGAGCAATGGTCAAACAAGGTCTGTCTAGCGCATCTTTATAAAAACAACTGAAATGCAAAAATGCCTTTTATATGAACTGCATACTTCATACTTAATTCATACTTCAATTGGAAGTGTAGTTCCGAAAATAATTCGGTCTGACATGGACTGAGACTTCAGAGTAAAATAAAAATGCTTAAAAGTACAGGCTGATGTAAAAAGGAACTGTTGAAACAGATTTTATTTGCATGCAATTTCCTTTCTGAAGCGTGCATTACCATTTTCTCTAAGGCTTCGTTGTGTCTTTCAGGGGAAGGGAATTAGAACCCTAATTACATGCATTATGAAGCAAATAAATCATAAGATACAATAAATCATGCATTGAATGGATATCTGCAGACATTTGAACAATAGGAGTGATTACCTCAGCATTCTAATAGCTATAAGGCCATTACTATAAACATGATGCCAGATATGATCGCTTGTGCACACATCTCTCTGGGACATGATGAATTAACACAGGCATGAGCTGAAAGCAATAAAAAATAATAAAATAAAGAAGATTTTTTAAACTATAAATTAAAGAATTATTGTGAATGGGGACAGGGACAAAAAAGCACCCTAAAAGTATTATAAAAGTGATCAAATGAAGCCATATGATGTTTTTATGTCAAAAAAAAAAAAAAAAAAAAAAAAAAATGAATGAACCAATCATGCAGCTCCATGCTGGAGCTCTTAAATCAAACATGGTGGGTTAAGCCCTATTCGGATGGGACTAGTTCTCAGGAGGACATTAGAGAAATTTGTGTTTCACAGACATACAGTAGCTACTTTGTGATTTTAATCACGTCCAAATTGGCCATGTCTGTTTTTTTCTCAGACAACCTCAGTAAAAATTCCAGGGCAAATTACCTACTTCGGCAAACTCAACGATCCCGTGGGAAATTTTATTCCGTCTGAGGTTTGTGATTGCTGATATTTTATCATATTAACGCTTCTCCTCATGTGTTTTTAAAGCCCTATTCGCACGGGATTAGTATTACCCCTGGACCTCTGTAATTAAGAAATTACCCCCTGACGTCTGTGTTTTTGGTGGCTCATTCACACGGGCAAATAAATGTCCGTAATTCCCTCGAGTTTACGGACTTTACAGCGTGCGCCCACCACTGATCTAGAATGACTCATTATATAGATCAGTGGCGCCCACCCATTCACACTTCACTAGCTGAACGTGCTGAAACGAAGATCGCGCTGCAGTATTGCAATTCAAAAAAAGAACTTATTTAAAACCAATTTATTAGAGAAATATATATTATATATATTATAGAATATCATATTATTGTATAAATATATATCTTCTTTTTCTTTTATTCTTTGTCCATATTTACAACAAGCCTGCCTGAAGAAGGTATTATAAATACAGAAACGTCGCGATAGGCTTGTTTTTCTATTCATTTTATTTGGTTTATTTCATTTTATATCATTTTTACTCTTTCGCACTTTGATTTCTTGAGATATTTACAGGATAGACGTCTTTAGAGGCCGTGTGAGACAAAGAAATGCTCCACGATACAGACTACTAAGTTACACTACCACAAAAAGCGTCTAACTTTCCAAAAGAGCTTCCATGTTGCGCCAAAATGCTTAATTTGACGTTTCCATGACAACGGTCTGAGTTGAGCTTCCGGATCACGTCTTTCTTTACTGTAGTTTGTTTTCTCTTTTGCAGCACTTCATAGTTTTTTTGGAGAAAAACTATAATCGGATTGGAGTAGAGCATATCGAGATATTTTATTGTTAATATAGTTTTAATACAGACGTAAAATGGACTGTTAAACGGCCCATAATGGTTATTACGTTCTTTAGGAAACGATAGGCTCACAGAAAAACAGCCCAAATCACAGACATGGGGATTCGCACGGGACTGGTATTATCAGAGGACCCCTGTGTTGGCTGAAATACGGTAGGTAATTTTCGAGGGAATTTTTACAGACATTTTTACAGACATGGCAGATTCGCACGGGATAAAAATCACAGACGACCTCTGCGATTATTACAAATTACCAGAGGTCCCTAGGTAATACTAATCCCGTGCGAATAGGGCTGACTACTTGTCTAGATGTCTCTGCTCACTTATGTGGGTTTATTAAAAACAGCCACTTCTATGAAGTTTACCTAAATAGGAAAACGTCTAGACCCCCCCCCCCCCAACCTCAACCTAACCTCTGTAATAAACACAGTTATGCTAGTAATGCTAGCATAGCTAGTCTCTAATGTGTCCATAAAAAGCTGTTGTAGAGCTTCAGAAGACCTATATTTATACTGCACAAGTCGTATGGTCCACTTTTACAATACCTTTGTGGCTTTATACTGATTTTGGAGCCTCAGCCACTTTTATTATATATAAAACCAGGCAGAATTCTTAAAAGCCCCAGAGATGAGTTAGCTTATAGACCTTATGTAGCCCTGCACTTGTTTCTCTGGTGCATAAGGTCTATACAAGTTAATTTTTAAATTATATCTTTAATTTTCAAATTAGATATTTCTTTATTGATTGATTGATTAATTTTGAAAGTTACTAATGTGATGGGGCATGTGGGCATGAAGCTGGATCCCCATAACAACTAAATCACCAGAATGGCACACCAGGGCAATTTGAGTAATCTATTAAACTTTGCTAAATTGTTTTTGAAAATGAGCAAGAAGATGCATTCTGTAATCAGGTAAATTGTGATGCTGCAATGACTCTCAATAAACACTGTTGAAGAAAAGGATTAAAAACTTGGTCTCTTGAACACTTGAAGGATGGTATTTTCTTGGCAAATTTGATTAGCCAGGCAGGAGTTTATTACCCTCTGTA
>NW_028156017.1:12500-26367 GCF_963993115.1 Abramis brama | reverse complement strand
CCTGCCCGAGCCCTGGTTCTCGAGTCGGGCAGAGGGGTGGACCGAGGTGGGGGTCCCTGCCCGGAGCTCTGGTTCTCCGAGTCGGGCAGAGGGGTGGAGCGAGGTGGGGGTCCCTGCCCGTCGCCCTGGTTCTCCGAGTCGGGCAGAGGGGTGGACCGAGGTGGGGGTCCCTGCCCGTCGCCCTGGTTCTCCGAGTCGGGCAGAGGGGTGGACCCGGGTGGGGGTCCCTGCCCGGAGCCCTGGTTCTCCGAGTCGGGCAGAGAGGTGGACCCGGGTGGGGGTCCCTGCCCGGAGCCCTGGTTCTCCGAGGCGGATAGGAGAGCCGGGTGGGTCCCTCCTCCACCCTGGACTCTCCTCAAGCCAGCCACCATAGCCTAAGTCGATTTTGGGTTACCAGTGGCCCGGTTCTCTCGAGGCCCGGGAGGGCTGGGACAGTAATGCCCGGGCTTAAGTGTGGGACCCCCGGGGCTCGGCCGGTGCGCGGGGTGAGGTGGGTAGGGTTAGGTAGGGTGAAGCAGAGTGTATCTAGCGGTATATCTCTGGGACCAATCCGAGTTGGGGCTCCATACTCTGGGCACATGGGGGTCCCCCCCCCACCCCACGCCCAGAGTATGGAGCCCCAACTCGGCTTATTTTTGGAGTTACACCCGGTCAAAGTTTGAAACTTCAAAGCGGGTGTATCTCTGGGACCAATCCGAGTTGGGGCTCCATTACTCTGGGCACATGGGGGTCCCTCGGGGTCCCCCCCCCCCACGCCCAGAGTATGGAGCCCCAACTCGGCTTATTTTTTGGAGTTACACCCGGTCAAAGTTGAAACTTCAAGCGGGTGTATCTCTGGGACCAATCCCGAGTTGGGGCTCCATACTCTGGGCACATGGGGGTCCCCTCGGGGTCCCCCCCCCACGCCCAGAGTATGGAGCCCCAACTCGGCTTATTTTTGGAGTGACACCCGGTCAAAGTTGAAACTTCAAGCGGGTGTATCTCTGGGACCATGCCGAGTTGGGGCTCCATACTCTGGGCACATGGGGGTCCCCTCGGGGGTCCCCCCCCCCACGCCCAGAGTATGGAGCCCCAACTCGGCTTATTTTTTGGAGTGACACCCGGTCAAAGTTGAAACTTCAAGCGGGTGTATCTCTGGGACCATGCCGAGTTGGGGCTCCATACACCAGGGGTGGGGGGGCCCTAGGGCCCTCCCCCCCACGCCCGGAGAATGGAGCCCCAACTCGGCTTATTTTTGGAGTTACGCCCGGTCAAAGTTGAAACTTCAAGCGGGTGTATCTCTGGGACCATGCCGAGTTGGGGCTCCATACACCAGGGGTGGGGGGGCCCTAGGGCCCTCCCCCACGCCCGGAGTATGGAGCCCCAACTCGGCTTATTTTGGGAGTTACGCCCGGTCAAAGTTGAAACTTCAAGCGGGTGTATCTCTGGGACCATGCCGAGTTGGGGCTCCATACTCTGGGCACATGGGGGTCCCCTCGGGGTCCCCCCCCCCCACGCCCAGAGTATGGAGCCCCAACTCGGCTTATTTTTTGGAGTTACACCCGGTCAAAGTTGAAACTTCAAGCGGGTGTATCTCTGGGACCAATCCGAGTTGGGGCTCCATACTCTGGGCACATGGGGGTCCCCTCGGGGTCCCCCCCCACGCCCAGAGTATGGAGCCCCAACTCGGCTTATTTTTTGGAGTGACACCCGGTCAAAGTTGAAACTTCAAGCGGGTGTATCTCTGGGACCATGCCGAGTTGGGGCTCCATACACCAGGGGTGGGGGGGCCCTAGGGCCCTCCCCCCCACGCCCGGAGAATGGAGCCCCAACTCGGCTTATTTTTGGAGTTACGCCCGGTCAAAGTTGAAACTTCAAGCGGGTGTATCTCTGGGACCATGCCGAGTTGGGGCTCCATACACCAGGGGTGGGGGGGCCCTAGGGCCCTCCCCCCACGCCCGGAGTATGGAGCCCCAACTCGGCTTATTTTGGGAGTTACGCCCGGTCAAAGTTGAAACTTCAAGCGGGTGTATCTCTGGGACCATGCCGAGTTGGGGGCTCCATACACCAGGGGTGGGGGGGCCCTAGGGCCCTCCCCCACGCCCGGAGTATGGAGCCCCAACTCGGCTTATTTTGGGAGTTACGCCCGGTCAAAGTTGAAACTTCAAGCGGGTGTATCTCTGGGACCAATCCGAGTTGGGGCTCCATACACCAGGGGTGGGGGGTCCCTACGGCACTCCCCCCCACGCCCGGAGTACGGAGCCCCAACTCGGCTTACTTTCGGAGATGCGGGAGTAACTACGACTCTCTTAAGGTAGAGAGTGAACCAGAGTGTATCGAACCGGTGCCTCATCTCAGTGATGAAGCCGAGTTGGGGCTCCAAACTCTGGTCACTGGGGGGTCTCCTCGAGCACCCCCCACGCCCGGAGTATGGAGCCCCAACTCGGCTTACTTTTGGAGTTACGCCCGGTCAAAGTTGAAACTTCAAGCGGGTGTATCTCTGGAACCGTGCCGAGTTGGGGCTCCATACACCAGGGCTGGGGGGGCCCTACGGCCCTCCCCCCACGCCCGGAGTATGGAGCCCCAACTCGGCTTACTTTCGGAGATACGCCCGGTCAAAGCTGGACAGGAAGTGACCGTATCTCGGCAACCGAGCCGAGTTGGGGCTCCATACACCAGGGCTGGGGGGGCCCTACGGCCCTCCCCCCACGCCCGGAGTATGGAGCCCCAACTCGGCTCGTTGTCCGAGTTACGCCCGGTCAAAGCTGGACCGGAAGTGGCCGTATCTCGGCACCGGAAGGTCCCCGGAGCTCGGGACGGCGGGAGGAGTAGGGTGCCCTCGGGGCCCCCCGGCACCCGCCGTCTCGAGCCGCTGGGACCTTCCGTTCCCGAGATAGGCCCGGTTAAGCGCGAGGGACTTTTGGACAAAACGGCCCGTATCTCGGGAAGGGGAGGTCCCAGCGTCTCGCCCTTTCGGGTGTCGGGGGGTCCCTCGGGTAGCTCTCGGACCCCGCCTCCCCGAGCCCCTGGGGCCTTTCCTTCCGACGCGCGCGCCGTCCTGTCGGGCCCCGTTTCTCCGGGACCCGGGGGCCCCGGAGCTCGGGGGTGGGCTCCTTGGAAGGGGCCCGCCGAGACCCTACTCTGACCCGAGTTTGGCGTCGATGGGACCCACCTTCCCCGAGTTACGGCCGTTCAAAGTCCGGGCCCCTTCCCTGCTCCCAAGTCCAAAACCTGCAGTGGGTCGGGACCTCCAGGGCCCCGGTGGCACGCCGAGGAAGGTTCACCGGGTCAGACGGCCCCCGGACCGGGTCAGATGGCCCCCGGACCCCCCGGGACTAACCGGGACTCTCTTAAGGTAGCGGCTGAGCAGAGAACTGAGCGAATGAAGGAATTTGGCGAATATCTCGAAAAGCACTTGGCTAAAAAATCTCAAACTCGGGTCGATCGTAGGTCTCGAGGGGGCCTATCCAACGGGCCCACCCGCGTCCCCGAGGGCCCCGGGGTCGGGGAGCTACGGCCGGTCAAAGGCGCGGCTTTTTCGGCTCACATCTCGGGAACCCCTCGCTCCATCTTCCCCGGACCACCACTCGACCGTAGGGCTGGACGAGGCCTTTCGAAAGAGCCCACCCACGGGCTGAAATTCGCCAGGGCCCCGGAGATATAACCGTTGGAAGTCGGGGGCCCCTTTTCTGCTCTGAAAAAAAAAAAAAAAAATCCCTCCGAGTCCAAAAGCTGCGGTGGGTCGCCGCTTCCGGGGCCCCAGAGGCTCTGGTGGCACGCCGGGGAAGGCTCACCGTTCGCGGGCACGGCCAGACCGCCCCCGCGGTCCTGGAAGTCCCGCTGGAGACGGGGGTGTTATGCCACGCTCACTGAACGAATGGGGTTTTTTTTGGTTTTTCGCGAATATCTCGAAAAGTACCCGGCGAAAAAATCTCAAACTCGGGTCGATCGTAGGTCTCGAGGGGGCCTATCCAACGGGCCCACCCGCGTCCCCGAGGGCCCCGGGGTCGGGGAGCTACGGCCGGTCAAAGGCGAGGCTTTTTCGGCTCATATCTCGGGAACCCCTCGCTCAATCCTCCCCGGACCACCACTCGACCGTAGGGCTGGACGAGGCCTTTCGAATGAGCCCACCCACGGGCTGAAATTCGCCAGGGCCCCGGAGATATAACCGTTCAAAGTCGGGGGTCCCCGCGAGCCGCGGTCCGGCAGGGGGCGTCCCCGGGGCCCGCCACTCTCCCCTTCGAGCAAGGGCCCCCCTGGGACCCCCTCACCCGAATTTGAGCTCTCTGGGCCTTCGCGTCGCCGAGATACGAGCGATTTTCTCCCGCGGCCGTGACGTCATCGGCGGCCGCCATTTTGGAGCGCGCCCGGTGGT
Source organism: Abramis brama (assembly GCF_963993115.1). NCBI lineage: Eukaryota > Metazoa > Chordata > Actinopteri > Cypriniformes > Leuciscidae > Abramis > Abramis brama. Next base: position 22,013 of record NW_028156017.1, on the reverse strand, counting down.
TTTCGGCTCATATCTCCGCGGAAACTCCACCAAATCGGACCAAACCGGTACCGTTCTTTTCGTCTCGACCAGACGCTTCCAAAGAGCCCGGTGCCCGCCGGATCCGTCGAGGTTTGGCCGAGATATTTGCGTTTTTCGCCTTCGGGGCGCTGTATCTCGGGCCCCCGGGGGCCCCCGGGGCCGTGGCCGGGCTCTTTGGAAAGGTCTCGTCCCGTTCTACAAACGATAAAAATTTGGCGTCGATAGGACCCGCCTCGGCCGAGTTACGGCCGTTTGAATGCGTTTGCAGTGGGTTACCGTCCATCAAAACTGCGTGCGCAGGAAGGTGGGCGCCCAGGCCGCCCAGGGAGCGCTCCATACCCGGCTTGGAGCGCCTAGCCCCGCGGCCCTGGTGGGCCTGCCGGTGCAAAGGGTGTCCTGCAAGGGACCATTGGGGTTCTGGGAGAAGCGGGGTGACCGCCTCTCCCGGGGAGTCCGGCGGTCGGCTCTGGGGGGGTCCTGGAGCCGATCCTCGCTCCCAAAACCAAAGTCCCACATGTTGCAGGGCACCCTGAGCTCCAGGCACCCGGGAGCTCTTCGGCCAACCCAGGGAGGGTGCTTTGTCCCCGGCCAGACGCAGCTCAGCCCCGCCACCCCTGGGGCTCTGCCTGGAGCCGAGACGGTCCTAAAACGGGCCTTCGGGCCTGTATGGAAGAGGAGAGTGGTGGTGGTGGTGGGACACCCCATCTCCCCGGTCCCAATCTGAGCGACTCTGGCTGGGGACGGAAAACAGAGCGAGCTGGGCGCCCGGAGCTCTGGAAGTCCTGGAGGGAGAGGGCCTCCGGGACCGTTCCAAGCCCAGCCAGGGCCCGCTCTGGCTGGGGACGGAAAGCAGAGCGAGCTGGGCGCCCGGAGCTCTGGAAGTCCTGGAGGGAGAGGGCCTCCGGGACCGTTCCAAGCCCAGCCAGGGCCCGCTCTGGCTGGGGACGGAAAGCAGAGCGAGCTGGGCGCCCGGAGCTCTGGAAGTCCTGGAGGGAGAGGGCCTCCGGGACCGTTCCAAGCCCAGCCAGGGCCCGCTCTGGCTGGGGACGGAAAGCAGAGCGAGCTGGGCGCCCGGAGCTCTGGAAGTCCTGGAGGGAGAGGGCCTCCGGGACCGTTCCAAGCCCAGCCAGGGCCCGCTCTGGCTGGGGACGGAAAGCAGAGCGAGCTGGGCGCCCGGAGCTCTGGAAGTCCTGGAGGGAGAGGGCCTCCGGGACCGTTCCAAGCCCAGCCAGGGCCCGCTCTGGCTGGGGACGGAAAGCAGAGCGAGCTGGGCGCCCGGAGCTCTGGAAGTCCTGGAGGGAGAGGGCCTCCGGGACCGTTCCAAGCCCAGCCAGGGCCCGCTCTGGCTGGGGACGGAAAGCAGAGCGAGCTGGGCGCCCGGAGCTCTGGAAGTCCTGGAGGGAGAGGGCCTCCGGGACCGTTCCAAGCCCAGCCAGGGCCCGCTCTGGCTGGGGACGGAAAGCAGAGCGAGCTGGGCGCCCGGAGCTCTGGAAGTCCTGGAGGGAGAGGGCCTCCGGGACCGTTCCAAGCCCAGCCAGGGCCCGCTCTGGCTGGGGAGGGCGGTCGCAAAAAAGGCCCGTGGATGGATGGATCACTGGGAATCTTGAGCACCAGGACACACCTTCAAGGCAGTGACCCTAGCCCAGGGAGGGTGCACTCTGGCTGGGGAGAGTGAGTTCAATCTCCACCGTTGTGGTGGAGCGGTGGATATTTTTTTGAAAAATATGACAAAGTCCATAAACGTGAGGTGGGTTCAGAGCTCCATGCCCTCAGACCTCCCTGGCCAGCCCAGGGTGGGTGCCTCCGTCCCGGGCACAGACAGGTCGGTGGGCCTACCGCCTGGAGCTCCGGCTGGAGCTAAGTCGGTCCCAAAACGGACCTTCGGGCCTGTATGGAGGAGGGGAGTGCGGTGGAGGCGCACCCCCCTCATCAGACCGTGGTGAGCCCCCCACTCAGAGCCGCTCTGGGTGGGTATAAACTCCAGCTTACGCCACGCGCGGTGGAGCGCTGGAAGTCCTGGAGGGAGAGGGCCTCCGGGACCGTTCCAAGCCCAGCCAGGGCCCACTCTGGCTGGGGGCGAAATCCAGAGCGAGCTGGGCGCCCGGAGCTCTGGAAGTCCTGGAGGAGAGGGCCTCCGGGACCGTTCCAAAGCCCAGCCAGGGCCCGCTCTGGCTGGGGACGGAAAACAGAGCGAGCTGGGCGCCCGGAGCTCTGGAAGTCCTGGAGGGAGAGGGCCTCCGGGACCGTTCCAAAGCCCAGCCAGGGCCCGCTCTGGCTGGGGACGGAAAACAGAGCGAGCTGGGCGCCCGGAGCTCTGGAAGTCCTGGAGGGAGAGGGCCTCCAGGACCAGTCCAAAGCCCAGCCAGGGCCCGCTCTGGCTGGGGAGGGCGGTCGCAAAAGGCCCGTGGATGGATGGATCACTGGGAATCTTGAGCACCAGGACACACCTTCAAGGCAGTGACCCTAGCCCAGGGAGGGTGCACTCTGGCTGGGGAGAGTGAGTTCAATCTCCACCGTTGTGGTGGAGCGGTGGATATTTTTTTGAAAAATATGACAAAGTCCATAAACGTGAGGTGGGTTCAGAGCTCCATGCCCTCAGACCTCCCTGGCCAGCCCAGGGTGGGTGCCTCCGTCCCGGGCACAGACAGGTCGGTGGGCCTACCGCCTGGAGCTCCGGCTGGAGCTAAGTCGGTCCCAAAACGGACCTTCGGGCCTGTATGGAGGAGGGGAGTGCGGTGGAGGCGCACCCCCCCTCATCAGACCGTGGTGAGCCCCCCACTCAGAGCCGCTCTGGGTGGGTATAAACTCCAGCTTACGCCACGCGCGGTGGAGCTCTGGAAGACCCTGGAGGGAGAGGGCCTCCGGGACCGTTCCAAAGCCCAGCCAGGGAGGGTGCACTCTGGCTGGGGATGAAATCCAGATTGAGCCGAGTGCGGTGGAGCTCTGGAAGTCCTGGAGGGAGAGGGCCTCCGGGACCGTTCCAAAGCCCAGCCAGGGCACACTCTGGCTGGGGGCGAAATCCAGAGCGAGCTGGGCGCCCGGAGCTCTGGAAGTCCTGGAGGGAGAGGGCCCCCAGGACCATTCCAAGCCCAGCCAGGGAGGGTGCGCTCTGGCTGGGGAGTGAGTTCAATCTCCGCCGTGGTGGAGCTCTGAAAAGCATGAAACCTCCAGGAAAAAAGATGGGGGTTGATTCCCTGGAAAGTGCATCCCAGGCATGGCGCACCTCTCCTGGGCACGAATAAAGCCCAAAGCCCATGGAGAAAGTGACTCTGGGGCCCCGCGCTCTCGGAAAAAAAAAATGACAAAGTCCAAAAACTAGCTGTGGGTTCAAACCTCCAGGGCCTTCAAGGCAGTGACCCAAGCCAGGGAGGGTGCGCTCTGGCTGGGGAGTGAGTTCAATCTCCGCCGTGGTGGAGCTCTGAAAAGCATGAAACCTCCAGGAAAAAAGATGGGGGGGTTGATTCCCTGAAAAGTGCATCCCAGGCACGGCGCACCTCTCCTGGGCACGAATAAAGCCCAAAGCCCATGGAGAAAGTGACTCTGGGGCCGAAATCTCAAAAAAATGACAAAGTCCAAAAACTAGCAGTGGGTTCAAACCTCCAGGGCCTTCAAGGCAGTGACCCAAGCCAGGGAGGGTGCGCTCTGGCTGGGGAGTGAGTTCAATCTCCGCCGTGGTGGAGCTCTGAAAAGCATGAAACCTCCAGGAAAAAAGATGGGGGGTTGATTCCCTGAAAAGTGCATCCCAGGCACGGCGCACCTCTCCTGGGCACGAATAAAGCCCAAAGCCCATGGAGAAAGTGACTCTGGGGCCGAAATCTCAAAAAAATGACAAAGTCCAAAAACTAGCAGTGGGTTCAAACCTCCAGGGCCTTCAAGGCAGTGACCCAAGCCAGGGAGGGTGCGCTCTGGCTGGGGAGTGAGTTCAATCTCCGCCGTGGCGGAGCTCTGAAAAGCATGAAACCTCCAGGAAAAAAGATGGGGGGTTGATTCCCTGAAAAGTGCATCCCAGGCACGGCGCACCTCTCCTGGGCACGAATAAAGCCCAAAGCCCATGGAGAAAGTGACTCTGGGGCCGAAATCTCAAAAAAATGACAAAGTCCAAAAACTAGCAGTGGGCTCAAACCTCCAGGGCCTTCAAGGCAGTGACCCAAGCCAGGGAGGGTGCGCTCTGGCTGTGGAGTGAGTTCAATCTCCGCCGTGGCGGAGCTCTGAAAAGCATGAAACCTCCAGGAAAAAAGATGGGGGGTTGATTCCCTGGAAAGTGCATCCCAGGCACGGCTCACCTCTCCTGGGCACGAATAAAGCCCACAGCCCATGGAGAAAGTGACTCTGGGGCCGAAATCTCAAAAAAATGACAAAGTCCAAAAATTTGCAGTGGGCTCAAACCTCCAGGGCCTTCAAGGCAGTGACCCAAGCCAGGGAGGGCGCGCTCTGGCTGGGGAGTGAGTTCAATCTCCGCCGCGGTGGAGCTCTGAAAAGCATGAAACCTCCAGGAAAAAAGATGGGGGGTTGATTCCCTGAAAAGTGCATCCCAGGCACGGCGCACCTCTCCTGGGCACGAATAAAGCCCAAAGCCCATGGAGAAAGTGACTCTGGGGCCGAAATCTCAAAAAAATGACAAAGTCCAAAAACTAGCAGTGGGTTCAAACCTCCAGGGCCTTCAAGGCAGTGACCCAAGCCAGGGAGGGTGCGCTCTGGCTGGGGAGTGAGTTCAATCTCCGCCGTGGCGGAGCTCTGAAAAGCATGAAACCTCCAGGAAAAAAGATGGGGGGGTTGATTCCCTGAAAAGTGCATCCCAGGCATGGCGCACCTCTCCTGGGCACGAATAAAGCCCAAAGCCCATGGAGAAAAGTGACTCTGGGGCCGAAATCTCAAAAAAAATGACAAAGTCCAAAAACTAGCAGTGGGCTCAAACCTCCAGGGCCTTCAAGGCAGTGACCCAAGCCAGGGAGGGCGCGCTCTGGCTGGGGAGTGAGTTCAATCTCCGACCGTGGTGGAGCTCTGAAAAGCATGAAACCTCCAGGAAAAAAGATGGGGGGTTGATTCCCTGGAGAGTGCATCCCAGGCACGGCTCACCTCTCCTGGGCACGAATAAAGCCCACAGCCCATGGAGAAAGTGACTCTGGGGCCGAAATCTCAAAAAAATGACAAAGTCCAAAAATTTGCAGTGGGCTCAAACCTCCAGGGCCTTCAAGGCAGTGACCCAAGCCAGGGAGGGCGCGCTCTGGCTGGGGAGTGAGTTCAATCTCCGCCGTGGCGGAGCTCTGAAAAGCATGAAACCTCCAGGAAAAAAGATGGGGGGGTTGATTCCCTGAAAAGTGCATCCCAGGCACGGCGCACCTCTCCTGGGCACGAATAAAGCCCAAAGCCCATGGAGAAAAGTGACTCTGGGGCCGAAATCTCAAAAAAATGACAAAGTCCAAAAACTAGCAGTGGGTTCAAACCTCCAGGGCCTTCAAGGCAGTGACCCAAGCCAGGGAGGGTGCGCTCTGGCTGGGGAGTGAGTTCAATCTCCGCCGTGGCGGAGCTCTGAAAAGCATGAAACCTCCAGGAAAAAAGATGGGGGGTTGATTCCCTGAAAAGTGCATCCCAGGCACGGCGCACCTCTCCTGGGCACGAATAAAGCCCAAAGCCCATGGAGAAAGTGACTCTGGGGCCGAAATCTCACAAAATGACAAAGTCCAAAAATTTGCGGTGGGTTCATAGCTCCATGCTCACAGACCTCCCTGGCCGGCCCAGGGAGGGTGGCCCGTCCTGGGCCAGAGTCAGATTCGCCCGCCACCCCTGGAGCTCCGCCTGGAGCGAAGACGGTCCTAAAACGGACCTCGGGGCATGTATGGAGGAGGGTGGAGCAGCCTTCCTGGGCACGAATAAAGCCCAAAGCCCATGGAGAAAGTGACTCTGGGGCCGAAATCTCACAAAATGACAAAGTCCAAAAATTTGCGGCGGGTTCATAGCTCCATGCTCTCAGACCTCCCTGGCCGGCCCAGGGAGGGTGGCCCGTCCTGGGCCAGAGTCAGATTCGCCCGCCACCCCTGGAGCTCCACCTGGAGCGAAGACGGTCCTAAAACGGACCTCGGGGCATGTATGGAGGAGGGTGGAGCAGCCTCTCCTGGGCACGAATAAAGCCCAAAGCCCATGGGGAAAGTGACTCTGGTGCCGAAATCTCACAAAATGACAAAGTCCAAAAATTTGCGGCGGGTTCATAGCTCCATGCTCTCAGACCTCCCTGGCCGGCCCAGGGAGGGTGGCCCGTCCTGGGCCAGAGTCAGATTCGTCCGCCACCCCTGGAGCTCCGTCTGGAGCGAAGACGGTCCTAAAACGGACCTCGGGGCATGTATGGAGGAGGGTGGAGCAGCCTTCCTGGGCACGAATAAAGCCCAAAGCCCATGGAGAAGGTGACTCTGGTGCCGAGCTCTCGAAAAATGTCAAAGTCCAAAAATGCTGCATTGGACTCAAAGCTCCATGCTACCAGGCCTCCCCCCTGGCCGGCCCAGGGAGGGTGGCCCGTCCTGGGTCAGAGTCAGATTCGCCCGCCACCCCTGGAGCTCCGCCTGGAGCAAAGACGGTCCTAAAACGGACCTTCGGGCCTGTATGGAAGAGGGGAGTGCGGCCCTCATCAGACCGTCGTGAGTCCCACAATGAGTTGCCCTGGGTGGGTATAAAGTACAGATTACACCGCCGTGCGCGCTTGGTGGTGGAGCTCTGGAAGTCCTGGAGGGGAGAGGGCCCCCAGGAGAGAGTCGGCCGGCCAGGGGGCGCTCTGGCTGGGGGAGAGAGTTCGACCTCCACCCTGCGGTGGATCTCTGGAAGTACGAGACCTCCAGGAAATGACAGGCTGGTTTTCCGAAAGTGCTTACCAGGCAAGGTTGCGGCCTTCCTGGGAAATGAATCAAGCTCAAACGAGCCCCCATTGGGTCAAATTCGAAGAAAAGACTAAGTCCATGAACGTGAGGTGGGTTCAGAGCTCCATGCTCTCAGACCTCCCTGGCCAGCCCGGGGAGGGTGCCTCGGTCCCGGGCACAGACGGTTCGGTGCGTGCTTACCGGAGCTCCGCCTGGAGCTGAGTCGGTCCTAAATCGGACCTTCGGGGTCTTGAGGAGGAGGGGAAGAGCAGGTTGGAGGCGCACACCCACCCGCCCGCCCTCATCAGACCGTCGTGAGTTGCCCGCCCTGGGTGGGTATAAAATCCATATTATACACCGCTCTGGAAGTCCTGGAGGGGAGAGGGCCTCCGGGAGAGAGTCGGCCGGCCAGCCCAGGCAGGGGGCACTCTGGCTGGGGAAGAGAAGAGACTTCGCTCTCTGGCAGTACGAAACCTCCAGGAAATGACAGGCTGGTTTTCTGAAAGTGCTTCCCAGGCAGGGTGCGGCCTTCCTGGGAAACCAATCAAGCTCAAACGAGCCCCCCCCCACTGGGTCAAATCCGAAGAAAAGACTAAGTCCATGAACGTGAGGTGGGTTCAGAGCTCCATGCTCTCAGACCTCCCTGGCCAGCCCGGGGAGGGAGCCTCGGTCCCGGTCACAGACGGTTCGGTGCGTGCTTACCGGAGCTCCGCCTGGAGCTGAGTCGGTCCTAAATCGGACCTTCGGGGTCTTGAGGAGGAGGGGAAGAGCAGGTTGGAGGCGCACACCCTCATCAGACCGTCGTGAGTTGCCCGCCCTGGGTGGGTATAAAATCCATATTATACACCGCTCTGGAAGTCCTGGAGGGGAGAGGGCCTCCGGGAGAGAGTCGGCCGGCCAGCCCAGGCAGGGGGCACTCTGGCTGGGGAAGAGAAGAGAACCTCGATCTCTGGCAGTACGAAACCTCCAGGAAATGACAGGCTGGTTTTCTGAAAGTGCTTCCCAGGCAGGGTGCGGCCTTCCTGGGAAACCAATCAAGCTCAAACGAGCCCCCACTGGGTCAAATTCGAAGAAAAGACTAAGTCCATGAACGTGAGGTGGGTTCAGAGCTCCATGCTCTCAGACCTCCCTGGCCAGCCCGGGGAGGGTGCCTCGGTCCCGGGCACAGACGGTTCGGTGCGTGCTTACCGGAGCTCCGCCTGGAGCTGAGTCGGTCCTAAATCGGACCTTCGGGGTCTTGAGGAGGAGGGGAAGAGCAGGTTGGAGGCGCACACCCACCCACCCTCATCAGACCGTCGTGAGTTGCCCGCCCTGGGTGGGTATAAAATCCATATTATACACCGCTCTGGAAGTCCTGGAGGGGAGAGGGCCTCCGGGAGAGAGTCGGCCGGCCAGCCCAGGCAGGGGGCACTCTGGCTGGGGAAGAGAAGAGACTTCGCTCTCTGGCAGTACGAAACCTCCAGGAAATGTCAGGCTGGTTTTCTGAAAGTGCTTCCCAGGCAGGGCGCGGCCTTCCTGGGAAACCAATCAAGCTCAAACGAGCCCCCACTGGGTCAAAGCCGAAGAAAAGACTAAGTCCATGAACGTGAGGTGGGTTCAGAGCTCCATGCTCTCAGACCTCCCTGGCCAGCCCGGGGAGGGTGCCTCGGTCCCGGGCACAGACGGTTCGGTGCGTGCTTGCCGGAGCTCCGCCTGGAGCTGAGTCGGTCCTAAATCGGACCTTCGGGGTCTTGAGGAGGAGGGGACAACGGACACGGAACAGAGAGCCATATGGTGGTCAGACCGGCTAGGGAAACGGCCTGACTCAGCCCAGAGAAGTTGCGCTTGGTGCGGGCGAGAGACTTCCAGGAAACGCGGGTCTGGTTGGGACACCCAGACCCCCCTCGGTGCCAGGGGCGTGCATACCGGTTGAACGTGTGCTGTCCCGGGCGAGCTAGGGGTGAAAGACAACACGGGTGACAAGGTAACGGAAAACGGGCGCCTCCGGGTTGCCCGGGGCTCCGGAGGAGCGCACCCTCTCCTTCGGGCCGTCACTCAGGGGGGGGTGCCTGGTCGATTGGAGCTTCGGACGCGCCAGGGGACGGCCCCTGCCCGGTCGAGAGGCCGCTATGGGCAGCTTGCTCCTCCCCGACTTGCGCGTCGACTCTAGACGCGGCCTCCCTCCGGGGAAAGCAGGCCGCGTCGAACCTCGGGAGACTCAGCTGGCCCGTCTGAAAACGGATGTCCGCAGCAGGGGGTGGCCGCGGGTGCGTCGGGAGGCTTGGACGGCTGGTGGGGTTTCCTCGGGGGCCCCCACCCCGCCAGCGTGTCTTGGAGCCGAACTTCACCCTGCGCCCCCCCTCGCTTCGAAAAGGCACCCTTCCACGGTTACGGCCTCGATCCAGAGGCCTCTCCTCCTCTCCACCCCGGCGACGGAGAGGGTTCCTCGCGCGCCCTATGAGCGGCCGTGCCGCCTCGAGCCCAGGCCCGAGCGGAGCGAGACCCGCGTGTAGGAAGCCAGCGCGTGGCGGTTCGCTCGTCCGTCCGGGTGCTCCCCTCGGTCGATCCCCGAGGTAAATCAACCATATGCTTGTCGAACGGTCGGTCTTGGGTAAATGGCGAAACGACTCCAGGGGCTTGAGACACCCCTGGAGAAAAAGGGCGGTGG
>NW_028156017.1:0-2500 GCF_963993115.1 Abramis brama | reverse complement strand
CCACCATAGCCTAAGTCGATTTTGGGTTACCAGTGGCCCGGTTCTCTCGAGGCCCGGGAGGGCTGGGACAGTAATGCCCGGGCTTAAGTGTGGGACCCCCGGGCTCGGCCGGTGCGCGGGGTGAGGTGGGTAGGGTTAGGTAGGGTGAAGCAGAGTGTATCTAGCGGGTATATCTCTGGGACCAATCCGAGTTGGGGCTCCATACTCTGGGCACATGGGGGTCCCCCCCCCACCCCACGCCCAGAGTATGGAGCCCCAACTCGGCTTATTTTTTGGAGTTACACCCGGTCAAAGTTGAAACTTCAAGCGGGTGTATCTCTGGGACCAATCCGAGTTGGGGCTCCATACTCTGGGCACATGGGGGTCCCCTCGGGGTCCCCCCCCCCCACGCCCAGAGTATGGAGCCCCAACTCGGCTTATTTTTTGGAGTTACACCCGGTCAAAGTTGAAACTTCAAGCGGGTGTATCTCTGGGACCAATCCGAGTTGGGGCTCCATACTCTGGGCACATGGGGGTCCCCTCGGGGTCCCCCCCCACGCCCAGAGTATGGAGCCCCAACTCGGCTTATTTTTTGGAGTGACACCCGGTCAAAGTTGAAACTTCAAGCGGGTGTATCTCTGGGACCATGCCGAGTTGGGGCTCCATACTCTGGGCACATGGGGGTCCCCTCGGGGTCCCCCCCCCCACGCCAGAGTATGGAGCCCCAACTCGGCTTATTTTTTGGAGTGACACCCGGTCAAAGTTGAAACTTCAAGCGGGTGTATCTCTGGGACCATGCCGAGTTGGGGCTCCATACACCAGGGGTGGGGGGCCCTAGGGCCCTCCCCCCCACGCCCGGAGAATGGAGCCCCAACTCGGCTTATTTTTGGAGTTACGCCCGGTCAAAGTTGAAACTTCAAGCGGGTGTATCTCTGGGACCATGCCGAGTTGGGGCTCCATACACCAGGGGTGGGGGGCCCTAGGGCCCTCCCCCACGCCCGGAGTATGGAGCCCCAACTCGGCTTATTTTGGGAGTTACGCCCGGTCAAAGTTGAAACTTCAAGCGGGTGTATCTCTGGGACCATGCCGAGTTGGGGCTCCATACTCTGGGCACATGGGGTCCCCTCGGGGTCCCCCCCCCCACGCCCAGAGTATGGAGCCCCAACTCGGCTTATTTTTTGGAGTTACACCCGGTCAAAGTTGAAACTTCAAGCGGGTGTATCTCTGGGACCAATCCGAGTTGGGGCTCCATACTCTGGGCACATGGGGGTCCCCTCGGGGTCCCCCCCCACGCCCAGAGTATGGAGCCCCAACTCGGCTTATTTTTTGGAGTGACACCCGGTCAAAGTTGAAACTTCAAGCGGGTGTATCTCTGGGACCATGCCGAGTTGGGGCTCCATACACCAGGGGTGGGGGGGCCCTAGGGCCCTCCCCCCCACGCCCGGAGAATGGAGCCCCAACTCGGCTTATTTTTGGAGTTACGCCCGGTCAAAGTTGAAACTTCAAGCGGGTGTATCTCTGGGACCATGCCGAGTTGGGGCTCCATACACCAGGGGTGGGGGGGCCCTAGGGCCCTCCCCCCACGCCCGGAGTATGGAGCCCCAACTCGGCTTATTTTGGGAGTTACGCCCGGTCAAAGTTGAAACTTCAAGCGGGTGTATCTCTGGGACCATGCCGAGTTGGGGCTCCATACACCAGGGGTGGGGGGGCCCTAGGGCCCTCCCCCCACGCCCGGAGTATGGAGCCCCAACTCGGCTTATTTTGGGAGTTACGCCCGGTCAAAGTTGAAACTTCAAGCGGGTGTATCTCTGGGACCAATCCGAGTTGGGGCTCCATACACCAGGGGTGGGGGGTCCTACGGCACTCCCCCCCACGCCCGGAGTACGGAGCCCCAACTCGGCTTACTTTCGGAGATGCGGGAGTAACTACGACTCTCTTAAGGTAGAGAGTGAACCAGAGTGTATCGAACCGGTGCCTCATCTCAGTGATGAAGCCGAGTTGGGGCTCCAAACTCTGGTCACTGGGGGGTCTCCTCGAGCACCCCCCACGCCCGGAGTATGGAGCCCCAACTCGGCTTACTTTTGGAGTTACGCCCGGTCAAAGTTGAAACTTCAAGCGGGTGTATCTCTGGAACCGTGCCGAGTTGGGGCTCCATACACCAGGGCTGGGGGGCCCTACGGCCCTCCCCCACGCCCGGAGTATGGAGCCCCAACTCGGCTTACTTTCGGAGATACGCCCGGTCAAAGCTGGACAGGAAGTGACCGTATCTCGGCAACCGAGCCGAGTTGGGGCTCCATACACCAGGGCTGGGGGGGCCCTACGGCCCTCCCCCCACGCCCGGAGTATGGAGCCCCAACTCGGCTCGTTGTCCGAGTTACGCCCGGTCAAAGCTGGACCGGAAGTGGCCGTATCTCGGCACCGGAAGGTCCCCGGAGCTCGGGACGGCGGGAGGAGTAGGGTGCCCTCGGGGCCCCCCGGCACCCGCCGTCTCGAGCCGCTGGGACCTTCCGTTCCCGAGATA
>NW_028156018.1:0-33817 GCF_963993115.1 Abramis brama | reverse complement strand
TATTTGTTTCGAATTTACCTCTTAAAACCTGAATTTCAATGAATATTTTTCAATGCTCACAAATTCAGATACAAAAAAAAAAAAAATCAACTTACAGAATTTCAGATAAAATAGATTCAAGTTGATCAAATTTGATTGCTCAAATTCAGATCTCAAATTTCAAGTTAATATTTTTCAAAGAAAACATCAGTCTAATTTGACTGCTCAAATTCAGATCGAAAAATTCAAGTTAAATATTCACATGGTTACATCCGGGCTACCCAGGATAGGAAAAACAGTTGAGCGCCTATCAGACCACGATGATCATGTGCGCAAGGTATACAGTAGGTGGCGTTAATACTCCTAAGGAGTGAACGGCCATGAAACAGAAAGAAGAAGAAGAAGAGCAGCACGACAACCTGTCTGTCATGATCCAAGTAGTCGATTGTTGCTATATTGGGTAAATTTGCAGGGGCATAAGCAGGGTCATCCAACCAAACCAGTGTTGAACGTATGTTGGGAACATGGAAGAAAACAATTTAACAGTTTTGGATGGATGGGAAACAGTCAAGCTGAGAAACTGGGACTAGTTAAACAGCTGTACAGTGGCATTACCTGCTATTCCTCCTTGGATTTTCCATTACCAGTTGTGGATCTTGAAATCGCAAAGATATTAAAACAATGCAAGGAATATGGCAGGATGAACGATCTGGTAAAACAATATCTAGGTCTCAAGTATAATTCTAGTATTCAAATATTTACAGACGGCTCAAAAGACCCAAATACAGGAAAGACGGGAGCAGCAGTATATATACCACATTTACAGAAGTCAATACTAAAAAGAACTTCAGATCATTTAGCAGTTTACACTGTGGAACTTTTAGCTATTTTACTAGCACTCACATGGATAGAGGAGGTTGGGCCTAATCAATATATCATCTGTTCAGACTCAATGGCATCATTAATAAGTATCGCAAATTGCAAATCTGTTTGTAGGCCTGACTTGATTTATGAAATCTTTCATAGTCTATATAGATGACAAAATCTTAGTATTACAGTGTGTTTTATGTGGGTCCCATCTCACGTTGAAATAGAGGGTAATGAAGCAGCTGATCGTTTGGCTAAAAAGACTCTTAAGTCAGACCTGCAATGGACAGTTCCATTGAGTAAAATGGAAATGAAAAATGTCATTAAAACAGGAATCAATAGGTTATGGCAAGGACAATGGGAAAAGGAGACCAAAGGTCGTTTTTTATATAAAGTACAGAAACAAGTGACCACAAGGAGGCAGGTTGGTTGGAAGCGAAGGGGAGAAACGGTGATTACAAGGCTTAGAATTGGACATACAGGTCTCAATCATAACCTCAGTCGTTTAGGGAAACACGAAACAGGACTATGCATAAACTGTGACAAGAGAGAAACTGTAGGTCATGTTTTATTAGAGTGTGAAGCATACAGGACAGAAAGAATCATACTGTTAGAACAAGTCAAAAAATTAGGTTATACACAATTATCAGTAGAGGGTTTACTTTCTTTTTCTACATCAAAACCATCAGCATGGCCAGCTCTTTTGAGATACTTAAAAGAAACAGGTTTATTTAATTGAATTTAAGAACAACCAAGAATATACAAATTTATTTACTAATTATATATATATATATATATATATATATATATATATATATATATATATATATATATATGTATGTTAGCTTATAAATCCGCATTGAAGCTCCACACCCCAAACAGTTGGTGGCGGTAATGCACCAAATTGGTATGCCAACCGCAATAAATTTAAAGAAGAAGAAGAAGAAGAAGAAGAAGAAGTAGTAGTCGATTGTTCCTGTGGACTTTAAACCTGTAAAGATGACTTCCAGGGAAAACGAAGGCGCCCCGGTAAGTTTGCAGTTTATGTAACGTTACAATCAGACTTTGGGCTCGACAGAACAGAAGTATGTTGTTGCTAATTATGTTTGGAACACATAGCTATGGTTTGTGTGACTCGTCTCTCTATTTAGGGCTGGGCGATTTAAATCGCGATATTGTTATGCGCATCTCGTCAGTAAAGCCGGTTCCTTGATTAGTAGTAAATCACCATCACCTGCTTTCAGATGGAGCGGCATTTACTACAAAGAGCCGTAGTTAACTGACAAGCTGAGCCAAATCACATCAATATCGCGGATGTATCGCCAGCGATATTTAATGCGATATGGCTCAGCTTGTCAGTTAACTACGGCTCTTTGTACACAGCAAAACACTCCTGTGTTAAATTAACACTCCTGGGAGTGTATGAGTCCACACTCAAGAGTGTTGAAGTTAATGAGATAATTAAGTGATTATTTTAGTGATGATTGAACATTATTGAAGACACCTGATGTTAACAAGCAGAATCACTGAAGGAGAAAATCTCAAATTGTAAGCCACCGTTATGACGATCAATGGTTGCTTTAGTTGGACTCTTGACCCATATATTGTTAACTTTAGATTTTGTTTGGCTGTTGTATCTGGCTTATAATCGCCAGTTGAACAAAGAAAAAAGTGATCTGATGGTGTTGGTTATATTATGACAATCATCATTTGAACTTGATCACTGAACTCATTAAGATCCTTCTTTCTGACTTCGATTTATGTTGTTGGTTACAGCATAACTGTGAATCTGCATAAATGCCCAGAATTTTTGATATAATATAAAGGATTTCTTAAAAGTTGTTAAAAAAAAAAATCATTCTTTTAGGCACACACAGATGTCAAGATTCAGCCTATGCATCTCAACAATGGTGACGAGCAGAATATTCAATTAGGAAAAGTCAATTACATAGACAATTCAGATCATAATTTATTCATACCGCAATGCATGATGGGAGCCATTAATGAGTTGTGATTGGTGGCAGCCACTGCAATATGTTTTATTATTGTCACCATTGTTGAGATTCACAGGCTGATTATTGATGTCTGTGTTTTAAATGAATTTGTCAGAATATCTTTTGATCAGAACAATGCTTATTAATAATTTTGAATTAAAGTACTGATAATCGTAGGCTGAAGAATCACAAAACTGCTGCTAACAAGTTAAATCAAACTATCTCAATAAGTTTCATTTTGCAGATCACAGTATGATTATGTCAAAACATAACCAACACTATAAGATAACATTTTACTTTGTTCATTTAACTGTTATAAATCAATAACAGCAGACAAACAACAGTAAATATTAGAGTAAACAGATAATGGTCTAGAGGCCAACTAAAGCAAACACCCATCACCTTAATGGTAACTTACAATTTGTGATTTTCTCCTTCAGTGACTCTGCTTGTTTTCATCAGGTGTCTTCAATAATGCTCAATCATCACTAAATTAATCACTTAATTATCTCCTCAGCCCTAAATGCCGCGCCATCTGAAAGCAGGTGATGGTGATTTACTACTAATCAAGGAACCGGCTTTACTGACGAGATGCGCATAACAATATCGCGATTTAAATCGCCCAGCCCTACTCTCTATGTAGGTAAGTCAACTAGCTAGGCAACACGTTAGGGGTGGAAAGGTACATGTATACGGGCGTCACGGTTCGGTGCATGAATTTACACGGAGAATACACGGTATAAAAATCAATAAAACTCGCGTGCAAATTAATTAATGTAGTGCGGAACTACTGTTAGATATGCGGGTTCTTTAGGGACGCCTTAGCTCTGAAGCTCCGTGGCTATAATGAACAGACTGCGATGTCAAGATTGCAATGCTGGATTATATTATGTGTGTGTGTGCGTCTGCTCAAGCGTATCAACAATGGCGGACTATGATGACAGCTCGCTCAGGGCAGGTCTGTGTTGAAACACAGCTGTCAATTAACAATCGTGGGAGGGGCGTCCAACCGTGTGACGTCACATGGTCAGACGGCTCGATTTGAGACAGGGGTAAACATATAAGAAGATAAAAAATAAAAAATAAAACACTGGATGGATTTTTATCATTATATGATGGTCATTATATGATGGACTATTGTGAAATTTTAGCAAACATTATTCACTTCCTGTTTCCTGTTTCGAATGCGCATGCGTCGCGTCTGAACGCGTTGTTGTCTTTGGAGCTCCATCGATTGATTTATAATTCTTGATTTCTCTTTAAAACTCACTTACAACGAACATTTTCTATTTTTCCTCACCTCATAGTTACAACGCGGACTGTTGAGCAGACGCGTCTCAAGCCTAGTGATCCAACGCTGGATACTCTTATAGGTTACGTCCGTGGATCACGGCTGAACGCGTCTTCTCCGCACTCATTTATAAACAAACATTTTTTTATTTTTTTTTCGCCTATCGTGCGTCTACTCCACACCCGTACCACTAAAAAGACGGATTATATCCAAGACTTAAGCCATAAATTAGTATTAATATTGATAGCATCACTGGTAGCGTCGTTGCTAACTTAACTTACTGTCCATCTGTTAAAATGGCGAATATATCAGATGTAAGTAGTCTACCTTTTGGTGCAGGTGAGGATACATTTGAGCTACACACGTTGCAGTCTGAGCTGGAAGCTGTTGAGAAACAGATCCACGACCTTTTAGTGAGAAAAGCCGAGCTGATAGACCGGCGGTTAGCTCTTGAAACATCACGCGCCGATGCAATTGCACACAAATCAGTGATCAACGTTACTAACCCGCTGACTCCGACCTCGTCTACTCCGTGCGTTACTCAGCATCGGTCACGAGCGCAGAGGCCGCGATCAGCTATGGTCTCGTTTACGCCGGCTCCAACATGCCACCACGAAGCCTGGATATTTCCGCAGCGGAAGACGCGAGTCAGGTCTAGACCAAGAAAACTCTCTCCGACCCTCCCGGTTTTCGAGATATCCACACAAAACCGCTTCTCCCCTCTTCGCGAAACAGAACGCGATGCTGTGATCATCGGTGATTCCATCGTTCGACACGTACAAGCTACGTTAAATAAATGCATAGTCACTGCTTTCCTGGTGCTCGTGTTTCTGAAATCGCTGCTCACGTTCCCGAGATTCTGAACGAGCGCGTCGGAACTGTGGTCCTGCACGCGGGAGGGGCCGACATCAGGCTGCGACAGACAGAGGTTCTGAAGAAAGACTTCAGGAATCTGATCGATACGGTACGCAGCACATCGCCTGATATAACGATCATTGTGTCAGGACCGCTTCCCACGTACCGACTAGGTCATGAAAAGTTTAGTAGATTATTCGCGCTAAATGAATGGTTAATATCATGGTGCAATGAGCAGAAACTGCTCTTTGTAAATAATTGGAATCTGTTTTGGGAGCGTCCTAGGCTTTACCGTGCTGATGGCTTACACCCAAGCAGATTCGGATCGGATCTTCTGTCAGATAACATCTCCAAAATGTTAAATACCTTTTGACTAGTAACCAAAAGTTCAAATCATAGTCTCTGCTGCACCAAATTAACTGATATAAATACTAGTGTAGAACATTGCATAGAAACTGTGTCTATTCCTCGTTTAGTGAGATCAAATAATAAATCTACTGCAGGATCTAGAAAAAATCTAATTGTTATTAAACCAGAAAATGTTGCTATTAGTAACCAAAAACAATTTCTAAAGCTAGGTCTTCTAAACATTAGATCACTCACACCTAAGGCAGTTATTGTAAATGAAATAGTCACGGATAATAGCTTCGATGTACTTTGCCTTACTGAAACTTGGCTTAAACCTAATGATTATTTCGGTCTTAATGAGTCTACTCCATTAGGATACTCCTATAAGCACGAACCCCGTCTGATTGGTCGTGGCGGCGGTGTTGCAGCGGTCTATAGAGATATTCTCAATGTTACTCAGAAAACAGGTTATAAGTTTATTTCGTTTGAAATACTTGTACTAAATGTTACGCTCTTAGATGTTAGAAAAAAATCCATATTATCTCTAGCCTTGGCTACCGTATATAGACCGCCTGGGCCTTACGCTGATTTCCTAAAAGAGTTTGCAGATTTTCTCTCAGATCTATTGGTCAATGTAGATAAAGCATTAATTGTTGGAGATTTTAACATACACGTAGATAATCCAAATGATGCTTTAGGGGCTGCGTTTATAGATTTATTAAATTCCTTTGGGGTCAAACAAAACATCACAGGACCAACTCATCGTCTTAATCACACACTCGATTTAATTATATCATATGGAACCGATCCAACCGATATAGATATCATTCCACAAAGTGATGATGTCACTGACCATTACTTGGTAACTTGCATATTACGTACTGCTGTAATATGTCATGCGGCGCCGCGTTTTCGACCAGGCAGAACAATCCTTCCATCCACCATAGATAATTTCTCGAGTTGCTTATCTGATCTGTCTC
Organism: Abramis brama; assembly: GCF_963993115.1. NCBI lineage: Eukaryota > Metazoa > Chordata > Actinopteri > Cypriniformes > Leuciscidae > Abramis > Abramis brama. The sequence continues at coordinate 27,503 of NW_028156018.1, read as the reverse complement.
AGCTGCTGCCTGAACCCAAACAAACAGATGAACTAGAAGAACTTACTAGCACTATGAGCACCATTCTCTCTAGAACATTGGATGTTGTTGCACCCGTTAGATTAAAAAAGGTTACAGAGAAAATTAAAGCACCATGGTACAATAATACTACGCATGTTCTAAAGAGAGAAACCCGTAATTTGGAGCGTAAATGGAAACAAACTAATTTAGAGGTCTTTAGAATCGCGTGGAAAGACAGTATGTCACGTTATAAAAAGGCCCTAAAAGCGGCCAGGGCTGAGCATCTCCGCAAACTAATAGAAAACAACAAAAACAATCCTAGGTTTTTATTTAACACCGTGGCTAGACTAACAAATAAACAGACGTCACCCGAACAAAATATCCCGTTACAGTTTAGTAGTAATGATTTCATGAACTTCTTCACTGAGAAAATAGAAAACATCAGGACCACAATTGTAAACGTTCAATCCTCAATCGCACCTTATAATTCAGCCTCAATTTTCCCCCCGCAAGAACAATTACAGTGCTTTACAACTATAGAACAAAAAGAGTTAAATAAACTTATCACTTCATCTAAAACAACAACATGTTTATTAGATCCTATACCAACTAAACTACTGAAAGAAGTGTTACCTGTAGTGGAAGAGCCTCTCCTCAATATTATTAACTCGTCTTTATCTTTAGGTCATGTTCCAAGAACATTTAAACTGGCAATGATAAAACCTCTCATTAAGAAACCACAATTAGACCCGCATAATCTAGCAAATTATAGACCCATTTCAAATCTACCTTTTATGTCTAAAATACTAGAAAAAGTTGTGTCCACTCAACTGGGCTCTTTCTTGCAAGAAAATGATATCTATGAAAAGTTTCAGTCAGGATTCAGGCCGCATCATAGCACTGAAACTGTGCTCGTTAAAATCACAAATGATTTACTTTTAGCTTCTGACCAAGGCTGTATCTCAATACTAGTTTTACTTGATCTAAGTGCTGCGTTCGATACTATAGATCATACAATACTCTTAGATCGACTAAAAAATTATACTGGTGTTCAAGGACAAGCATTAAGCTGGTTTAGATCATACTTATCAGACCGCTACCATTTTGTCTATTTAAATGGAGAAAAATCGATCATAATTCCAGTAAACTATGGAGTGCCGCAGGGATCTGTGTTGGGCCCTCTGTTATTCTCAATATATATGCTGCCACTTGGAAATATTATAAGGAAACATGGAATTAGTTTCCATTGTTATGCTGATGACACTCAAATATATATTTCATCACGGCCGGATGAAAATGCAAAATTATCCAAATTGACAGAGTGTGTTAAAGATATAAAAGATTGGATGACGCTTAATTTTCTTTTATTAAATCCAGACAAGACAGAGGTAATAGGGGTTATGCGGAACGCCCAACGTTCGAACCGGAAAACAGGTATAAACATTTCCGGTTTGCACTACCGTACGCATCTGCAGCGGTAGGTGATCTATGAGGTAACTTATTTTGCGCTTTTTTTAGAATACAATTCTTATTTCTGTTTTAATTAAAATGTCACGAATGCTTAAGTATCAGAAAAAATTTTTTTATAAAAAAATAAAATGCAGTCTTCATTTGATTGTTTTAATCGTCTGCAAGCAAATATAAAAGGTTAAACTACGATGATAGCATACAAGTCTAAACTAACTTAGCCTACTGATAGTTAGCTAACTCTACATCGGGTGCCATTAGCAAAAGCTACATATACTAACTTACATACCTTCATAATCATGAATAAATGAGGAGGCATAAAAACTTAAATCCTTTATCTAACGGAGTACTCGGGGCTCTGGAAGTCCGTTTGGCAATACGATGTACATCTGAAATGGATAGAATGGGTAGCTCCTGTAAACACCGGCTATAAAAGGTCGCCATTCAGACTACGCTGTGTTTACCTCAGTAGCTGACGACCGGAAGTAGTTAAACCTGTTTTGTAGAACCCGGAAGTATGTTGCGCATAACCCCTATACTTACCGTTTCAAAAAAACGCCCACAGAACCTCTCACAATACAACTTTGACATCGTAGGATGTCCTGTTACTTTATCCTCTACAGTAAAAGACCTGGGTGTTATACTCGACGGTAACCTGTCTTTTGAAAATCATATTTCGTATGTTACAAAAACAGCCTTTTTCCACCTTAGAAACATTGCTAAGCTACGTAATATGCTATCAGTTTCTGATGCAGAAAAGTTAGTTCATGCATTCATGACCTCGAGACTAGATTACTGTAATGCTTTATTAGCCGGTTGTCCTGCATCCTCAATAAACAAGCTACAGTTAGTCCAAAATGCAGCCGCTAGAGTTCTTACTAGATCAAGAAAATATGATCATATAACACCGATTTTATCATCACTTCATTGGCTACCTATAAAGTTCCGTATTAATTATAAGGTATTGCTACTGACTTATAAAGCCCTAAACGGCTTAGCTCCAGTCTATTTAACGGATCTTCTATCACCCTAGAAACAATTCCACTAGAAACAAACTTTGTTGTATTATTTTATTATACTGTGAAGCTGCTTTGATACAATCTGTATTGTGAAAAGCACTATACAAATATACTTCATTTGATTTGATTTGATTTGATTTGATTTGATTTGTGTACAGGCACTGCCAACACACATTTCAGTACAATCAACTAGCAATCAACATTTCAGTTTCCCGAAAGATTAAGCCAGAGTGCCAAGGACACTATCGCTAATGTTTTGCCGGCTTCTTGAGCCGTGTATACTGCAATGCTGGAGACATTTCCATTGGGAATTTTTGGTTTCATAGTATTTAAGGGATGAATATGAGGGGCTGCTGAAATTGTCAAACTGTTTTTCTGTAATGTACTGCCAATGAGAGACTATCTGAACCAAAAACATTGCTGGACTAGACTGGTTTATGTGTTTGTCATGTGCATTTTTCGCTTCCTAAATTTTTAGTTCCCCCCATTTTAGTTTCCTTTGGGTCAAGTCCAGCAGAAAGTCTCCAGCTGCAAACTCTTGGCCAGTGTTTTGTTGTCAAATACACACATCTAACACATCTAAGTTTACTTATTCCAAAGATGGACAGTAGAGCATGTTGTGATGTTGCAGGGCTACAATAATATAGTTTCTTATCAGCAGCCTGATCCTTTGGACACCTCAGGGAAGTCTTTCTGTGAAAGCAGCCTGTAGGCTACTTTTTCTGCTAATACGGTCTAATACGGTTCTGCTGATGCCACTAAAAGTAATTTCCAATATAGTGGTGGCTCAAAGTGATGCTTGGATCCTCTCTCTTCTAAGTATGTAAATCAACACTTGATGCAGAAGTTATATGGTGAGAAACTCAAAAGCTCAAAGTCAGATAGAGGACAAATTTATAACAAATACTAGATTTATTTAAAATAAATTATTCAAACTACTGATATTGTGGTTCATTTCTTATGCAAAATCATATGAAACCTTTTTCTGTTTTATTACAGGTAATTTATGTTATTGTTTTTAATTGTGGAACTAAATTTGTTTATTCACAAATTCTGTGGGATACTTCTGTGGAATCTTTTTGGATTGTGAGATTATGAGTTATGAATATGTTTTGAGTTTTGAATAGATTGTTTAAAAGAAAACACACTGCTTTAATAACACACTTTAAGCTGAAAAACAAATGCTTTATCATTTTTTTTTTTTTTTTTTTTTTTTTTTTTTTTAGCATATTAAAAGTGTAACCCAGTATACAAGCCTCTAAAAATCATGGTAGTTCCTCTACCAAAGAAATGTTGCACTTAAAGAAATGCATAGATTCACATAAGTGTATTGACCGCTGTAAATATATAGCAGGTTAACTACTGAAATTTGTATCTGAGACGGTCATGACAGAATGACTTGTATAAGAATGGCACTTCCTTTGCTGAATATGGATGCTTGTGTCTTCACTGTTTCTTGATGGACGTCTGAAGAACTTCTTGTACTGCTGCCTGACCTAGACAAGAATGAGAAAAGAAATAGTTTGAAACTCTGGTAAAAACAACAACAAAAAACAAAAAAAACAAAGAACATGTCCAGGTTATTATTCAAGAATTTAATTTTTAGAAAATGAGAAATTAAAAATTAACTTAACCCTTTAGAACCTGAAGCTAAAATAGGTGTTTTTCACATATTTAGATTTTTTTGTCTGTACAATTCTAAAACAATGTGCTATCTTAATGTGCAAGGTGTCATCTTTTTCAGAAGAAGATTAGCTTTCAACATATTACAGTTATTGACCATTATTGTGTGTGGTGAGTTTGTAAATAGAATTTAAATAGACAAAAATAAAAAATGTACGAGAATAAATGTAATTTTTATTTTGAAAAAATAAAAACAGAAAAAATCATGAACGAAAGAAACTAACACTTTCAAGTTGAAAAATGATCTATAATACATATATACAAGTCTTTTTTGTGACATTGAGTGGCACAGTTTTCATTTAGGACATTTTTTTTAATACACGCACACATACAAATGCACGCATCCATAGGCACGCACACATACACATGTACACACACTACATGCTTAGATACGTGAAAGAGTAACGGCCATCCGCTTCCCAAGTTTCATTAAAAATCATCCCAATCCCCTCTTAGGCTGTCTAACACTTCTTTCGCCATGTATTTGTTTGTTTCTTTTATTATTTTATGCAATCCAAAACACTCTAACCTGCCACGCTTGTGTCTCTCTGTTCAAATCCTTCCTTCCCGCGCTGCTGTCATTTGCAGACATTACCATAACAAGCCGTATATTGCCGAAAAGCGGCAATGTTGTCTACTGTCAGGCACAATTTGAATGGTTTTGATAGTGCAAATGGTTGAAGAGTTACGGTCAAATGAAAACAGATTGCTGGTATGTGTCGGCGACGACACAGCCGGTTCTAAGGGGTTAAAGGGTTAGTTCACCCCAAAATGAAAATTAGCCCATGATTTACTTGCCCTTAAGTCATCCTAGGTGTATATGACATTCTTCTTTCAGACGAATACAATCAGAGTTATATAAAAAAAATTCCTGGCTCTTCCAAGCTTTATAATGGCAGTGAATGGCCATTACTTTTGGTGCAAGTCGCCTTGTGTACGGCCGTCTGCCAGAATCTAGTTGTTTTAGTCGATATATTTCTCTCACACAAACACATCGCTTCAGTTCAGAAGGCCTTTATTACTGTACGTACACACCGTCGCCGACTTGAGCTTCCAAAGTTACCGGAAGTCATTCATTTTCAATGGAAGCTGGCTTCTCTCAGCTGCAAGGAGCGTCAAATCCATCGGCGTCGATTTTTGAGCGACCAGAGCATCAATCAGAAAGTTGAAAGTAGCTAAACTTTATGGTAATGAGCTATGACGCGGTTCAGCGGCAAGCAGCAGCAAAACGCCAGCAACCAATCAAAATATAGACGTCCTTCTCGCTGGCTGATTCCGGAGAAACATTCGATGTAAACTTTCGTTCCTACCAAAACATTAGTTCCAAGAAATTGGAGAAGCTGATCATCGCCGTTGCTGGGTTTCCTATCATTTATGATATGACGTTGTTTGCTTATAGGGACCAGTTACAAAAGAACGAGGCATGGGATAAAATAGCTGGGATAGTTGATGATTTATAATATTTTTAACTAGTACTGATAGATACTCAAATTTGTCTATGTATTGCTTGTTTTTTCTCTTTACATTTCATGGTGTGACACTTCTCTTCTCCCATGATCGAACATAGATTGCTGCTACGTCAGAGCGGCCAAAGCATCAAAAAGCTTCCCCGTACTTTTTGACAAGCGTCCTTGACAGGGCGGCCAGAGCTTCTTTGCAGCTGAAGTGTGTACATACAGTTAACCCCCCAGAGCCGTTTGGAGCACTTTTATCATGGATGGATTATTAACAGAAACGGCCATTAACTAATTTGTGACTGGTGTTTTGTTTTGCTCTATCTCCGTGTTCGTCATTACGTTGTGCGTCAGGTCAAGGGTCACTCTTGAAACGGCCATTCACTGCCATTATAAAGCTTGGAAGAGCCAGAACATTTTAAATATATCTCTGATTGTATTCGTCTGAAAGAAGAATGTCAAATACACCTAGGATGACTTGAGGTTGAGTAAATCATGGGCTAATTTTCATTTTTGGGAACTAACCCTTTAATATAAAGTAGGTGAGAGATGATTTTCTGGTAGACTGTCTGTACTGATGTCTGACCTGATTATTGAAGACACAATAGACCAGGAACATGAAGGTTCCCTGCTGGGAGTTCAAGATCAGGAAGGGGATCTCCAGCTCCTTCCAGAAACCCAGAATCCAGGAGCAACCAAGAATCACAAACTGAGCCAGTGTTTTAAATGTCATATTCCTGCAGAGAAAGATGGAGAGTTGATATATATTTATTGATTATATTGTTGTGGAAAATCTGCAATTGTTCTGTTATAAGTATGCCTTTTTGTCTGTAGAACACTTCTGTATTGTAATCAACCACAGTTTAAACTCGTTTATTAAGAAAGTGGTTTATGAAGAAACACTCTGCAATTGTTATTGTAAAATGTTTTTTTGAGAAAGTGGTTTATAAAGAAAAACATACCACACTTAATGTTTTAAGCATTAATTAAAAAGCATAGAGAGGAACAAAACATGTATTAGAAAGAGCTTTGCTAAAGAAAGAAGATAAATGCAAGCATTACCGTCCGATGTGTTGCGGACGAAGCACAGAATGCAACAAAGAAGAAAAGTCTGAAGAAGGAAGACTAAGAGGCGAAAGGCTTTACAAAGACAGGTCCGAAATGAATTCCCAGAACTCATGACACCTCAAGACTTAGGATTGGATAAATTGTCTGTAAGAGACTGATAATTTATGAGGGGATGTCCAAAGATGATGACCTCAAGAAATCAGATGGTCTATAAAAGGCTGAAAGGAGAAGATGAAGGCTGACGCTGATTCTTAATGGCCTCTCCAGTGTTACAACGCTTGTAAACGATTTACTCTTGATGTTGTTTTGTCTTGTTTTTTATATATTAGTACTTTATATGTAAACTAATTAACCTGTAGATAATAAAACTATATTTAATTGAAACTAAGAAACTCTTTTGCTACTCTCGCCTGCCAAAAGTCTTTGATTTCTAAAAAAGTGAGCTGAACAGACCATGAAGAAATCTTCTGACCTATGGATTGTGAGTATGAAAATTCAGATGCTTATGATTTAGGACACATTTGACTTTATACTGAAAAAAATGATACTTTGGATTAACTTAAAAAAATTTATGTAATTTGTTACAGCTAATTATTTTTAGATTTTTTTCAAATTGTATTTATGATTTAGTTAAAACCATAAATTTTGATATAATATCAAACCAAAATGTACATTTTTTTCCAACTCAACGTTTACCTTAACCCAAAGTACACAGCAAAAACTCCAGTGTTAAATTAACACTCAAGAGTGTTAAAGTTAATGAGATAATTAAGTGATTAATTGAGTGATAATTGAGCATTATTGAAGACACATAATATTCTATCCGTGTCTAATGCAGAAAAGTTAGTTCATGCATTCATGACCTCGAGACTAGATTACTGTAATGCTTTATTAGCTGGTTGTCCTGCATCCTCAATAAACAAGCTACAGTTAGTCCAAATGCAGCTGCTAGAGTTCTTACTAGATCAAGAAAATATGATCATATAACACCGATTTTATCATCACTACATTGGTTACCTATAAAGTTCCAGAATTAATTATAAGGTATTGCTACTGACTTATAAAGCCCTAAACGGCTTAGCTCCAGTCTATTTAACGGATCTTCTATCGCCCTAAAATCCATCGCGCTCTTTAAGGTCACTAAATTCGAGGCTTTTGGTCATACCTAGGATATCCAGATCCACCAAAGGAGGGAGAGCATTTTCACATTTAACTCCAAAACTCTGGAATAGTCTTCCTGATACTGTTCATTGCTCAGACTCGCTTTCCCAGTTTAAAACTAGATTAAAGACGCATCTCTTCAGCCAGGCATTCTTATGATATTTTTAATCTTACAGTTAAATCCGGTCTCTAGTTCATAAACGCCAGAGGAGAACTGGCCCCCGACTGAGCCTGGGCTCTCCCAAGGTTTTTTTTTTTCTCCATTAGGTCACTTGATGGAGTTTTTCGGTTCCTTGCCACTGTTGCCTTTGGCTTGCTCAGTTGGGGATATTTAATTTAATTTAATCAATCAATAATACTATTGATCAGCCTTACCAAACGTGGACATTTTTTTCCACTAGAAACAAACCTTGTTGTGCTATTTTGATTTAATACTGCTTTGATACAATCTGTATTGTGAAAAGCGCTATACAAATATACTTGACTTGACTTGACTTGACACCTGATGTTAACTAGCAAAATCACTGAAGGAGAAAATCACGAATTGTAAGTCACCATTATGGTGATCAGTATTTGCTTTAGTTGGGCTCTTGACCCTTATATGTTCACTTTAAATTGTGCTTGTCTGCTGTTATTGATTTATAACAGTCAGATGAACAAAGAGACAATGTGATCTGATGGTGTTGGTTATGTTTTGACATAATCATGTTGTGATCCAAAAAACAAATCTTATTGAGATAGTTTTGTTTAACTTGTTAATTACAGCAGCTCTGTGATTCTACAGCATATGATTTTCAGTATTTTTCATATAATCCAAAATATTTAATAAACATTGTTCTGATCAAAAGACTTTCAAATAAATGTATATAGAAACACAGACATCAATAATCAGCCTGTGATTCTCAACAATGGTGACAATAATAAAGCATGTTGCAGTGGCTGCCACCAATCACAACTCATTAATAGCTCCCATCATGCATTGCGGTATGAATAAATAATGATCTGAATTGTCTATGTAATTTACTTTTCCTAATTGAATATTCTGCTCGTCACCATTGTTGAGATGCATAGACTGAATCTTGATGTCTGTGAGTGCCTGAACATTTTTTTTGTTTTTGTTTTTTGTTTTCCAAAACAACTTTTAAGAAATCCTTTGTATTATATCTACAATTCTGGATATTTATGCAGAATCACAGTTATTCTGTAATCAACAACATAAATCTACGTCAGAAATAAGGGTCTTAATGAGTTCAGTGATCAAGTTCAAATGATGATTGTCAAAATATAACCAACAACATCAGATCACTTTTTTATTCTTTGTTCATCTGTCAGTTATAACTCAATAACAGCAGCCAGACAAAATCTAAAGTAAACATATAAGGGTCAAGAGCCCAACTAAAGCAAACACTGATCACCATAATGGTAACTTACAATTTGTGATTTTCTACTTAAGTGATTCTCTAGTTAACACCAGGTAATGCTCAATTATCACTCAATTAATCACTTAATTATCTCATTAACTTTAACACTCTTGAGTAAAAATGGTTTAATTTTGGTTTGACATTAAATCAAAATTTATGGTTTTAACTAAATCATAAATACAGAAGTGAAAACAGAAGGTATAAACTGAAAATCACAATTTTCCATTGGACCAATGTAAATATATATTTTGAATGAATTGCAAAATATATGTTTTGCAATGTTTCATTTTTTTCAGTGTACCTAACCTGAGAATAATCAAAATAAGGTTAAAGGTGTCTAGAAATATGCAGCATATAACAACATATATACACATTTCATGGAGTGTTCAAATCATATTGTTTGTTACTTGGTTTGTTTCATGTGTGAAACTTCAGCGTTCAGATTTTTCAAGGTGGAGGTCAGACTGATGATGATGTAGATGAAGAGAATCATGTTTAACTGCACAGTAAGAGAAACAACAGTAATTAATCTTTAATCACTTTCCCTTTTAATACAAAGTCATGATGAGAAATGTGCTTACTGCTAGTATGACGCAAACAGGTCCCTGGAAACTCCAGATAAAGCCTTTATCCATTTTAATCCAGCACCTGTTTAGAGGAAGAAAAATAATTAAATGAACAAACATGAAGGATGAAGGTGTTGATCTCTGAGTCGTTTAAACTAAACTCACTTTTCACTTCCGTAGCCTTTAGGATTCACCCCAGCAGACACGGCCACCACAACCAGAGCAACCGTATATCCAATCACACACAGGAATCCACTCCTAAGCACCCCCCTCCTTTTGGAGCTGATCTGTGATAGGTTCTTCACACAGATGAAGAGCAGCACAGCTTCAATGAACATCCACACAAAGCCGGAGAGAAAGAGGAAGTGCAGCACACCTGATATCACGGCACACAACACCTGGAGATCATGAGAGACGGTTATGATGATTCTCAGTGAGACTGAGCTGAGCTGTAGGGCTCCTTCATCATTCTCACCTGATGAGGGTGTATGAGGCTCAGGAACTGTTGTGTGAGCAGGAACAGAAGGTGAGCCAACAGAAGACTCACGCAGAGGTTGATTCGAGCCACATTATTCACTCCAGGACTCCACTGACAAAGGGCAAAGGTCAACAGGGCCAAACTGAAGAACACCAGCCCCACGATCACACACACCAAATTCAACACGTCCAAATTTGAGTCGCTCTGAGGAAACATGTCAGAGTACATGAGTGCCAAATCTGTGCTGTTCTTCAATGCTCACTATAAATGTTCTCGTACCTCTGATGGGCGGCTGGTTTGCATGATGACAGCGAATGTGGACAGATGAACACAGGAACACACAGTGTAGCTTCTGTTGGTCTTTAAAACAGAACAACCATCTACAATCCACTCGCTGATATTCCAGTACACACAGAACAGAGAACTGCCGGGCTCAAACTCCTGCAAAAAGAAGAAAGAACATGCAGAAAATAGTATAACATTGAATATTAGATGCTTTCAGATGTTCATCAGTTCTCAGGTTGGAAAAAAAAACCATTCCAGTCTCTCACGCTGATGTGTTTGAAGGTGAAGTTGACTGGTTTGGTGAGTCTAGCGTTGGTGGTTTTAAGAAGAGTAACTGAGATCACAGTGGACATCATGGTTTTAATCGTGTCAGTTGATGTGTTGAAGAAGTCTGGCTTCAGTAGATTCTCCATTGTGTTATAACTCATGAAAGCCACAGCAGCTGATCCTGTGTGACAGAAACAGAAGAAACTTGTATTCAACACATTAAAACCTTTAGTTAAATGTGGTTTAGTGATATATCTTCTAAAAATGTTTTAATAAAAATGTTGTATTAAAACATATCTCACATACTTGTTTCATTGTTGTTCTTGGCGATCCCAATGAGATCGATGTCCACAGAACAATTTGTCGTGACAAGTCGAGGGATTTTATCTAAGGTGACACTGGGTCCAACCATGAAGATTTCAACCTCTGATTTAGAAAATAAGCAGTTATGTTTTTTTTGTTTTGTTTTTATTAAAGTTGATTCAAACTAACCCTAACCCTAACCTAACCCAAAACAATAAAAAGACTAAAATAAAACAACTATTTCATCTAATTACTAGTTTGAACTAATCAGTTAAGTTTGTACACAGCAAAATCCCCAGAGTTAAATTAAGTCAAGCTGGTAATGCTGTTTGTGGAGTTGTTTAATCCTCTTCTGCTGAGATCTTGAGAGATGTAATGTCTTCTTTTATCTTTAGTTGATTCATCTTAGGGTAGGGGAGACCGGGGAGTGTTGCAACAGGGGATGGTTGCAACATGTCATTTTTCTCCAATCAGAAACAAGCTAGAGTGATGACACTCATACTGCTCATGCACAGTTAGACCCTTCCCCCACCAAGAAGACAGTAGACATATTCAACTGCTGCTGAATTTATTGAACAAAACTTGTTTTGGAGGTATGAAAGTAACATTTCAACTTACTTAGTTTGAATTATTGTTTTGTTGACTTCTAAGTGACATAGTTAGCATGTGTCAAAGTCAGTGTGTCATGGCTAATAGGTTTGGGGACAGTTGCAACAAGTTATCAATTGCATGTTTAATAAAAGTTTGTTGCATTGCAAATTGTTCAATTCTTCCTGTCTGGCACTGAAATATGGAGAGATTGAATATCATCTGTAACACCTGCACACTGAATATATGTAGGCCTATGTTCTACACATAAACAAACAAAACTCAATAACTGTTATTTGATAAATATCACTAAATAAATAAATAATAGGTTACACTAATATTATTATAGAAATAAATAATACTATAGGCCTAAAACAGTTCATATTTTCAGAATTCTATATGCTCATTGAGGCTAAAGTTAATTAGTGAAATTTAAGGTATTTTTAACATGTTGCAACCGTCTCATGGTTGTGTTGCAACTGTCCCCTGGGTTGGGGTCAGTTGCAACATCTGGCTTCTTCCATTCAAATAAATACTGTGAACGATATGTCATATATAATCATCTTTAAATGGTATAGAGTTTAAATTTGCTTGATCTAGTCCCAATAGTCTCTGAGTAACTGAGAGAAATGCAAAAAGTGTTGCAACTGTCCCCGGTCTCCCCAAGTTTACACGACAACGATACGCTTAAAACTCAGAAGTGTTTCCTTTGAGTTTTCAAAACTTTGCATTTTCAGGCACCCAAACTGACTCTTTGTTGTCGTGGAAACGAACGGCCAAGCGTATAAAAAGTTTTACGTTTTTAGTTGAAAACGGTGTCTTGTAAAAAGACCCTAAGACTGTGGCTGAAGCGGGTGTTTTCTATATAAACTATATCATATATAAGCTCAGTTTCATCATCAATAATAACAGTTTCTCCACTCACCAACAGCAGCAAGAGTAAAACTGACACTGGCATTTGTGTCTGTCGGCTTCACCAATGTAGAGAGGAGTTTCTCGTTGGTTTTTAACACATGGTTTCCGTTGAAGGCTAGTTCAGCTGGGCTGACTGATGATGAAGACTCTGAAATCTCTCCTGAAGTGTTGAGGACCATATTCAAAACATCGGTCACTGGAGTCTAATTTATTGATCAGAAAAAGAAAAAAAAATTACTGTAAATGTAAATATTAAGAAAGCCAATTAATCAGACCTGCGATGTCAATCATGTAACTGACAATTACATTTGATTTGATTATTTTATATATATATATATATGGGTGGGAGACATGACATGCAATTCTACCCGTCCATGATGTCATAACCTAATAAAAATGGATATTTGTTAAAAATATATATCTTCATGTTGTTCCTCTGACAAGATATTATTACAGCATACCATAGCTGTAGTTGGTGTATAAAGACCTCTACTTCAAATTTTTATCTAAACATCAAAATTGTCATGTGGTGTGACTGTCCGGGATATGTGTGACCTTACTAATATGACAATATATATCAGCAAAGTATAAATAATTGATAGATTTACAGTTTAAGTAACAGAATTAGGCCATTTCAACAGACACAGAAAGTGTTGATGTCTGTGTATGATTTTAAAGCAAGTTCTGGCCAAATACATTTTGTCCGTAAAATGGGCATCATATGGTGTGACACTGCGATCTATATTTTGAACGGGCAATAATTTGGACATCATTATGATGAAGAGGTCCACACTCAACCAGGAAGTTGCAGTGCCATCTCTGGAGTGGTTTGCAAGGTCAAGAGTTGAGTTCTGGCTTTTTAATTTTTAATTAAAAAGCTCTGTATCTGATATGCTCACTAGTGGTCAGTTTTTTGTGTCTTATGGTGTGACATTATTTACATAAAAATGAAACACTTTTATACGAATTTTACTTATTAATTCTTAAAAATCATTCCTGCCATGTGGCAATTTTCATGCTAAGTATAAGCTAGCTGTTTTTAGTTAACCAAGAGATTATCTTAACTGAACAAAACGTCATATGGTGTGACACTGTATCATATGGTGTGACTGTTTTTCTAAGTCACACCATATGATATATTTGTCACACAATATTACATGCACCTTTTTTAATGATAAATAAATAACTATTCAAAACATATTCAATGATAATAGTGAATGTTTAATAGTGAACATTAAATTACCTATACAATTAATGTATTTCTTTTAAATTTTATACTTAATTTAATGTTCTTGAAGTGAGATGGTGTTTGATTTACTCATACACTCACCTAAAGGATTATTAGGAACACCATACTAATACTGTGTTTGACCCCCTTTCACCCTCAGAACTGCCTTAATTCTACGTGGCATTGAATCAACAAGGTGCTGAAAGCATTCTTTAGAAATGTTGGCCCATATTGATAGGATAGCATCTTGCAGTTGATGGAGATTTGTGGGATGCACATCCAGGGCACGAAGCTCCCGTTCCACCACATCCCAAAGATGCTCTATTGGGTTGCGATCTGGTGACTGTGGGGGCCATTTTAGTACAGTGAACTCATTGTCATGTTCAAGAAACCAATTTGAAATGATTTCGAGCTTTGCGACATGGTGCATTATCCTGCTGGAAGTAGCCATCAGAGGATGGGTACATGGTGGTCATAAAGGGATGGACATGGTCAGAAACAATGCTCAGGTAGGCCGTGGCATTTAAACGATGCCCAATTGGCACTAAGGGGCCTAAAGTGTGCCAAGAAAACATCCCCCACACCATTACACCACCACCACCAGCCTGCACAGTGGTAACAAGGCATGATGGATCCATGTTCTCATTCAGTTTACGCCAAATTCTGACTCTACCATCTGAATGTCTCAACAGAAATCGAGACTCATCAGACCAGGCAACATTTTTCCAGTCTTCAACAGTCCAATTTTGATGAGCTTGTGCAAATTGTAGCCTCTTTTTCCTATTTGTAGTGGAGATGAGTGGTACCCGGTGGGGTCTTCTGCTGTTGTAGCCCATCCGCCTCAAGGTTGTGCGTGTTGTGGCTTCACAAATGCTTTGCTGCATACCTCGGTTGTAACGAGTGGTTATTTCAGTCAAAGTTGCTCTTCTATCAGCTTGAATCAGTCGGCCCATTCTCCTCTGACCTCTAGCATCAACAAGGCATTTTCGCCCACAGGACTGCCGCATACTGGATGTTTTTCCCTTTTCACACCATTCTTTGTAAACCCTAGAAATGGTTGTGCGTGAAAATCCCAGTAACTGAGCAGATTGTGAAATACTCAGACCGGCCCGTCTGGCACCAACAACCATGCCATGCTCAAAATTGCTTAAATCACCTTTCTTTCCCATTCTGACATTCAGTTTGGAGTTCAGGAGATTGTCTTGACCAGGACCACACCCCTAAATGCATTGAAGCAACTACCATGTGATTGGTTGATTAGATAATTGCATTAATGAGAAATTGAACAGGTGTTCCTAATAATCCTTTAGGTGAGTGTATTTATGAGTTTCTTATCGTTTTAAAAGTTTTAAAACAATGTTAGTATGTTTTTTGATTAATGTTAACTGAATTGAATTAATTGAATGTTGAATGCAAATAAAATACAGTTTTTTGCATTGACAAATTGTGGAGTGGTGCAGTTAATCATATAGCGTGACACTATATAATTTGGTGTGACATTCAGAATTGTGCCAGTAAAAATACTTTCTTAATTATAAATCATAAAAAAGTCAACGGAACACAAGAGAAATAGTATCAGCAAGAGTCACAAGCATTTTCATAGATTTATAACCGGATTTAACATAATTAATCTAAAATATCTGGAAAGGCTGAGGAGAGATGACTTACTTTGCATGATGGTTTAGAAAAACAATACAAAATCTAATGAATCTGCATAAAAGAAATGTTAAATCTTAAGATAGTAATGAAAACAATTTATGTTGAAGTTAGTTACTTAGGGAGAGTATATCCCATTTTCATTTTATATAGAATAACTTTTATGTCACACCATATGACAATTTTAGGCACGAATGCAACAAATTGGTGAATAAATCCAATTTCAAATACAAAATCTAAAAGACCACATATATTGTGGGAAATGCAAGAGTCAGTACAACACAACTCAATATTTTTTTTGCCTAATATTTGAAGTAAAAAATAAAAACTTTTTTCAGGCTTATATGTCTCCCACCCATATATATATATATATATATATATATATATATATATATATATATATATAAATTCTCTTGAAGACTTACAGTCAAAGAAAGCTCTTGATCTGTAATGTTCTCGATCTGCTCTAGAAGATTTTGAAGCTTTTCAGTCTGACTCTGAAATCAAAATTGAGAAGACAGAATTTGACGATGTGTGAGTGATGACTTTAACCGGGTATGCTGAGTGCCTCTGAAATGAGACACAGACAGTGTTTTTTAACAAATTTCTTTAACAAATGATTCAATGACATATATTTTTTTAAACATTTGTCGCCACCTACTGGTGGAAATGAAAATACTTTTCTAAAGGTGCTTTTCTGTATTTTGCTCGCTACAGTGGACAGTGTTTGTATCCAAACCAGTGCCGGCCCGAGCCTTTTGGGGGCCCTAAACAGAATTTGATTTGGGGGCCCCCTCCCACCACGCATAGTTAAAAAAGTTTTAACTCTTTCTTTACTCTTTTACTAACTCTTTGAAACTTCTGAAAACAACTGTAAACATATTCCAGCATTGCAATCTTGACATCGCAGCCTGTTCATTATAGCCGTAATAAATATATAATAATAAAATAGTCAACCTAACATATAAAACTTACACTGCTCTGTTTAAATAGTCAGTAGTACAATTCATACCGTTCACAGTAAGCACCGCTCCACTGTGATGTTTCCAAGCACATTTATGCATGTGAAAAGGATAATTTTTTCCGTCGATATTGGAACGTGAGTGAAGTACAAAGAAGCCTATAATAAAGAATAGTTTACCATCCAAATACATCGCGAATCGCTTACTTTCACTTTCGCTTTAAAGTATTTAGTTTTGGCTTGTTTATCTTTTTTTTTTTTTTTTTCTGTTCTGAATATCATTAAATTTAAAGGATAAATCATTGATTTAAATGTCAATCATCAATCATTGATCAAATCAAATTTTTGTATCATGGCTTAACATTACCGTGACTTTGCGCACAAATTGTCTGCACGCGAGGTTATGCACATGACTCAAACACTGGCAGACACAGCAGCAGTTGTAGGCAGGTATATTGATCATGCAATCAGAATTTTACTTGTCTTGAATTATTCATTCATTCATGTCACTTGTTTAAGTTAATTAATATGTAAAAAACAAAACAAAACAAAAAAACACTGAAAAAAGTGAAACATCAGTTCATTCAAAATATATATTTACATTGGTCCAATGAAAAATTGTGATTTTTAGTTTATACCTTCTGTTTTCACTTTGCCTCAAAGTAAGTGTTACGCCTTCTATCACTGAAAAAAAATTATACTTTGGATTAACTTAAAAAAATTGATGTAATTTGTTACAGCTAATTTTTTTAGATTTTCTCAAATTGTATTTATGATTTAGTTAAAACCATAAATTTTGATTTAATGTCAAACCAAAATTAAACCATTTTTACTCAAGAGTGTTAAAGTTAATGAGATAATTAAATGATTAATTGAGTGATGATTGACTATTATTGAAGACACCTGATGTTAACAAGCAGAATCACTGAAGGAGAAAATCCACAAATTGTAAGTTACCATTATGGTGATCAGTGTTTACTTTAGTTGGGCTCTTGACCCTTATATGTTTACTTTAGATTTTGTTTGGCTGTTGTATCTGAGTTATAACTGCCAGATGAACAAAGAAAAAAAAGTGATCTGATGGTGTTGGTTATAAATAAATAAATACAAATTGAGAAAATCAAAAAAAATAATTGCTGTAACAAATTACATCAATTTTTTTTAAGTTAATCCAAAGTATCATGTTTTTTCAGTGCAGGGGGTGGCCAGGGGGCCCCAAGCAGCCACTTAGTTTGCTTATGCCTTGGGCCGGCCCTGATCCAAACTAACAAAAGTACTGGAATAAAAGTTTAAGTTTGTAAAAGAAGTAATGAGAATGTGTGGTTGAAATGGACAGCTTCGTGGACAGCTTTCTCTGTGCATTAAATCCCCCATATTGCCAGCAAACAATGAGAATGCAGAACAATGATGATGACAGAGAGTATAGGCTTAAAAGCTATTGTGGACCCGCTTACCCAAAACCCTGGTTTGGCAAATAAATGAATGACGGACAGTTACGTATTTCCAACATTTTATTATGTAAGCTTTATGTTACTCCTCAAATAACAAGGGAATTTGTAGTAATTTATAGTATTAATTAATTAGCGAGTCCACAAACTAATTCTTTCAATTGGCTTTTGTATGCAGAGTATTCACAGCTTATATGGACTGAATGCCCCCATAAACCATCAGCAATTATTAGAAAAGCACATTCATATTTCAGATTACACACATATCTAAAATGCACATGTTATTGCACTGCTTCAGTTTGGACTAGTATTGATAGGAGTCTCTACAACTTCAATTTCAGAAACTCAACTTACGTTACGTCCTTCCAGCGGCTTTATATTTATACCTGCAATGACAGAAATCAGCATGAAGACAGTAATATAATAAACTGCAAAACTGAAAAAAATAACTATTTTATTAAGCAGCAATTTCAGCAAGATTGTGGATTCAGCAAGATTTCAGCAGTTGTGGACTAATGGTGAGAGCAGTGGTTCCAACTTTTTAGAGTGGTGTACCTCCTTCTGCATACCCCCTCTCTTCCACTTAGACTTCAGTCATACCTTTTCCATTAAGGGACAATATTTGCCCTCTACATTTATTTCCCAGTGCTTTTTTTACCTTTATGCATAACTTTATGAAATAAAAAATGTTTTCAATGAAAAATGTTCAATAAAGCAATATGCAATGATGGAAAAATGAAGTGATACTTTAAAATATATTACTCTAAAACCGGTAAGTCACTGTCTTCTCAATGAGCGAGTCATTGAGTCATTCCTACATTCAGTAACAAAGCAACTAGCTGTATTTATAAATGAATCATTGAATGATTGACTCACAATTCTTTTCAAAGCTGCAGAATTGTTTACGAAACACTGCACCCTAAAAAGATATGTGTTAAAAAAAAAGAGACGAGCAGAAACACAAGAACTACAACTGACTTCAGCCACAGCCTCAGGTGAAATCAACTGAAGAGAAAAGACATTAAATCTGTGAAGATCTCAGCAGAGGAGGATTAAACAACTCCACAAACAGCATTACCAGCTTCACTTATTACTAACCAGACTGACTTTATTTCTGTCAGACGTCTACAGAAGATCTTATTGAGAATTAACAATTGATTTATTAAAAAGAGTTTTAAAAAATCACCATGATGGTGATCAGTGTTTCTTTAGTTGGGCTCTTGACCCTTGACTCTCTAACATTAGTTTTTCTCTGGCTGCTGTAACTTTGGTTATGGCGAGAAAATTAATCAAGTGATGTTGGTGTCACAGGCCGGGGTGGCCTTTTCCCTCCCCTTCACAACGTACCACCTCGAGGAGTTTCCCAGAGACACCAACAAGCCAGACAAGATAAGTATTATCAAAAACTTGTATTTTATTTAGTTAAAATAAGTCCAAACTCAAGCTAAAATCCACCAACGGATCCTCTTCTCTCTTCTACCAGATTGCGTGGGAAGTTCGTGCAACGATCCCCCTTCGAACAGAAAGAAGCGAACAATGGAGCAGACACTGGTAGGTATTCAAACGACAGTTCCTCTTCGGCCGGCAGTAAGTAATGGAACAGACACAGGTAAAGATTCGCACAGCAACTCCTATTCGGCCAAAGGTAAGTAGTGGAGCAGACTCAGGTAAGGACTCGCACAGCGGTTCCCCTTCATCCAGACATAGGTAGTGGGACAGGCACCGGCAAGGATTCACACAGCGACTCCTCTTCGGCCGGAGGTAAGTAGTAGAGCAGACACTGCTAAGGATTCGCACAGCGGTTCCCCTTCGACCGGAGGTAAGTAATGGAACAGGCACAGGTAAAGGTTCACACAGCAACTCCTCTTCGGCCAAAGGTAAGAAGTGGAGCAGACACAGGTAAGGATTCACACAGCAACTCCTCTTCGGCCAGACATGAGTAGTGGAACAGAAACTGGCAGGAAATAGACAACAAGGGAGGGGGTTACTCTTCTCACAGGACAGCATCAATCATTTGAGTGTCACCTCTGTTTGGGATAGAGGGGAGGATAGGGCAGGGGACCGTCCGTCGCAGCATACTACTCCGACGTAAATAGCAGACGGGGGCTCTCTCGCTCCCTCCACGGGCCACACCCGTTTAACTGGGGGCCACTCCCCTTCCACAAGCCGGCGGCAGTTGGAATACAGCAACGGGCAGTGACTTCCCCACGGAACAATGTTGGCCGTCTCCACTAGCAGATGACAATCTCCCTACATTCACAGAACAACCGTGGTGAGTACAGGATTTGACAATCAGCAACTGTGTCTTCATACCACAGAACAGTGAGGGCAGCACTCGATGGCAGAAGGCGATTTCTCTATGTTCACAGAACCACGGTGGAGAGTACGGATTTCAACAGTCAACAGCTGGGCCTCTTTTCCACAGGACAGCAATGACAACATTCAATGGCAGAAGACAGCTTCTCTAAGTTCGCAGGACAACCGTAATGAATACAAGATTTGACAATCAACAACTGGGTCTTCTTACCACAGAGCAGTGATGACCACATTCGATGGCAGAGGGCAATTTCTCTGGGTTCACAGAACCACAGTGGTGAGTACAGGCCTCAACAGTCAACAGCTGACCTTCTTCCCACAGGACAGTAGTGACAGCATCCAATGGCAGAGGACAGTTTCTCTATGTTCACAGAACAACAGTGGTGAGTACAGGATTCAACAGGCAACAACTGGATCTTCTTACCATAGAACAATGATGGCAGCATACAATGGCAGAGGGCAATTTCTCTATGTTCACAGAACAGCAGTGGTGAGTACAGGTTTCAACAGTCAACAGCTAGGTCTTCGTTCCACAGAACAGTAGTAACAGCATTCAATGGCGAAAGACAGTTTCTCTAGGTTCACAGAACAACAGTGGTGAGTACAGGATACAACAGTCAGCAACTGAGTCTTCTTACCATGGAACAGCGATGCATAGCGCTCTCATAAATCCTCTTCAACTCAGACAGGATGGAGCTGTATTCCTGTACAGCATATGCTCAACACACAGCAGTTAATTAATTTCAGTTTGACTTTCGAACCCCACGAGTAGTCAACTGAGGAACGGGCAGACATAAAGTTACAGTTTCCACACCAGTGCACGTGTTCAATTCACATTAGGCACTGCAACTCACATCAACTCACAGTGAATAAGGTCTCTTCTCGTGGTCCCAGTCGACTCTCTCCGCTCAACTGACAAACTGTGCATCTAAGCTGTGTAGGTAGTTGACTATGGAAACACAACTGACATCAGAAAGCTCCAGAACAGTACTCACTGAACGCCGGGGTGGCTTCCTTCTTTACATACAGTTTTTCCCGTCCTTTAACGATCTGCCCGACGTGATCAACAGATCAACAACACAAGATTTCCTTTAGTCTGCATCCACCCAAAAGAATTCGCTCCAAAAGTTTGTTCGCCCAAGATTTCTTCGCCCACGATTGCATCTCCCGATCACTTCACCTCAACTGCACATCGACCGGATCCTTTTATAATCCTCCTCACCAAGCCATATCCCTCATGGCTCAATCTCTGCTCCTCACCCAGCTGCCACTCATTCCCTCATTAGTAAACTCCGTCAGACTGTTTACACGGAAAGACCCGGAACCGTTCTGGTGTTACATTAAACTCGTTCCCTTCCAGAAACAAGAATAGAGAGGGATAGTTCCACTTAATCGTCACCCTGTGACATTGGTAATGTGACGATGATGACAATCATAATGTAGTAGTCTGATTCACTGAGCTCTTATTGAGTCTTATCTTTGATTATATGGGTCATTAATTTTACATTAATGATTGTAGTAGCCCTATGATCCATCAGTGTTTTGATAATGAAGGAACGTGACGGCTCTATCCAGGCTCCCAGCGACCGAACCAGCAGGACCAATGGGACCACAGACGTACCTGTGGAGGGGCAGCGAGGTGGAGGACAGGGACCCGTCCCGGAGTGGGGTCTGAGTGTGCAGTGCAACACTACCTGGCTCCACAGTTTGGCAGGGGTGCGTGAGAAAGCATACAGCTTGTTCTGAGACACTGCTTATGATTTATGGGGATTCAAAAAGAGGAGTGGGTGGATGTTTATTAGTATAGGGTGGTTGTGTACACACACTGTCGACACATTTATGTTCAAACACTATGTAAAAGTGAATTTTGCATAATAGGTGCCTTTAAAAACCTTGTTAAATTAAAGTTTACAAAAACATCATAGAAGTTTATAAAAATGTAAAATATATATTTTTAAATTTTATATAAAACTCTAAAACTTCAAGAAAATGAAAGCTAAATATCTGAACAAGTTCTGTGACAAATTTTAGGTTGATGTCTCAAAAATATTTATCAAGTTTTTTTTAGCGCAGTACCAAACTTTTCCACTAGATGACATCCAGACTCCTCTGGTGACCATATAAGGACTCTTCGATTTCCATATATGGATTGAGTGATCTTGACCATATATTTCCATACTTTAAAAAAAAAAATTATGAAGTAGACATCCTATTCAGAAGTAGTCTAGGTAGTAATGTTAATATCTGATTTAATTTGAATTCAATCTCTAAAATACATATAAAAACATACGGAAAGAATCAGAGCATGTGTTATAATTGGGCACCACATATTTTGAAAATCAGTCGCCAAATATGAAAACTACAGTCTGAACGCTTTCAAATGCTATATAGTTTGTCAAGATTACTTTAGGTTTTGACTAAGATATTATTGTTATAAATGTATAATGGCAAGTGTCCCACGGGTGTCGGGGAGGGGCAGTCTTAAAAATAGTGGTTAAAACATTTTTATAAATCATAAATTCAGAAATGTATTCTTTGTAATGTGTGAAAAGTATTGATATTAAAAAGAAAAAGTCAATCTGTACTCACGCATGACATTGAGCTGAACAGATTAATTTGAATCACTTTAGAAAGAGTAATGTAAGTATAAGAGCCGCTCTACCTTTAACAGTGACAGTGACAGCGTCTGATCTCTGAGTTCCATGTTGATTGTGAGCCTGACAGTAGAAGCATCCACTCTGTAGTGCACTGAAACTCTGTCCAGATCCAACAGCTGAGGTTTCATTCTCCTTAAACCAGCTGAAGTTCAGAGCAGGAGGGTTTGAGTCACTGATGCAGTTCAGAGTCACTGAATCTCCCTCCACTATTACACCAGATCCACTCATCAACACTGAGACGGTCCTGGGAGGGTCTAATAACAATCACCAAATTATTTAAGACCTCTGACACATTTTTAAAATTACTAATATGAACCGAATTAATCCAAACAGAGAATTAGCATCTTATGTTTTATAATAAACTCACACATGACATTTAAAGTCACAGTATCAGAGAATTTCTCTCCATGTTCATTGATGGACTTGCACTTGTATTCTCCACTGTCATCAGAGCTGATGTTTGAGGTGTTGTAGATTCTTTCAGATCCTACAATCGTTCCTACTTTAATCCAGCTGATTTCTGCAGGAGGGTTTGAGTCACTGATGCAGTTCAGAGTCACTGAATCTCCCTCCACTATTACACCAGATCCACTCATCAACACTGAGACGTTCCTGGGAGGGTCTAATAACAATCACCAAATTATTTAAGACCTCTGACACATTTTTAAAATGACTAAAATGGATTGAATTTATCAAAACAGAAAATTTGCATCTTATGTTTTATCATTAACTCACACATGACGTTTAAAGTCACAGCATCAGAGAATTTCTCTCCATGTTCATTGATAGACTTGCACTTGTATTCTCCACTGTCATCAGAGCTGATCTTTGAGATGCTGTAGATTCTTCCAGATCCTACAAACGTTCCTCCTTTAAACCAGCTGATTTCTGCAGGAGGGTTTGAGTCACTGATGCAGTTCAGAGTCACTGAATCTCCCTCCACTATTACACCAGATCCACTCATCAACACTGAGACGTTCCTGGGAGGGTCTAATAACAATCACCAAATTATTTAAGACCTCTGACACATTTTTAAAATGACTAAAATGGACTGAATTTATCAAAACAGAAAATTTGCATCTTATGTTTTATCATTAACTCACACATGACGTTTAAAGTCACAGCATCAGAGAATTTCTCTCCATGTTCATTGATGGACTTGCACTTGTATTCTCCACTGTCATCAGAGCTGATCTTTGAGATGCTGTAGATTCTTCCAGATCCTACAAACGTTCCTCCTTTAAACCAGCTGATTTCTGCAGGAGGGTTTGAGTCACTGATGCAGTTCAGAGTCACTGAATCTCCCTCCACTATTACACCAGATCCACTCATCAACACTGAGACGTTCCTGGGAGGGTCTAATAACAATCACCAAATTATTTAAGACCTCTGACACATTTTTAAAATGACTAAAATGGACTGAATTTATCAAAACAGAAAATTTGCATCTTATGTTTTATCATTAACTCACACATTACGTTTAAAGTCACAGCATCAGAGAATTTCTCTCCATGTTCATTGATGGACTTGCACTTGTATTCTCCACTGTCATCAGAGCTGATCTTTGAGATGCTGTAGATTCTTCCAGATCCTACAAACGTTCCTCCTTTAAACCAGCTGATTTCTGCAGGAGGGTTTGAGTCACTGATGCAGTTCAGAGTCACTGAATCTCCCTCCACTATTACACCAGATCCACTCATCAACACTGAGACGTTCCTGGGAGGGTCTAATAACAATCACCAAATTATTTAAGACCTCTGACACATTTTTTAAATGGCTAATATGAACCAAATTAATCCAAACAGAGAATTAGCATCTTATGTTTTATAATAAACTCACAATTTCTCTCCATGTTCATTAATGGACTTGCACTTGTATTCTCTCTTATATTTATGAAGTAGACATCCTATTCAGAAGTAGTCTAAGTAGTAATGTTAATATTTGATTTAATTTGAATTCAATCTCTAAAATACATATAAAAACATATGGAAAGAATCAGAGTGTGTGTTATAATTCGGCACCACATCTTTTGAAAATCAGTCGCCAAATATGAAAACTACAGTCTGAACACTTTCAAATGCTATATAGTTCATCAAGATTACTTTAGGTTTAGACTAAGATATTATTGTTATAAATGTATAATGGCAAGTGTCCCACGGGTGTCGGGGAGGGGCAGTCTTAAAAATAGTGGTTAAAACATTTTTATAAATCATAAATTCAGAAATGTATTCTTTGTAATGTGTGAAAAGTATTGATATTAAAAGTTCATTATTTGTACCTGAATGTAATTATTAATGTATGTAATGTTTTTTCATAGTGTGATTTTTGGGGAATTGAATACAATTAGGGTCAATTTGACCTGGACCACACAGACTGTAACCAGAAATCTAAAGTGCATGAGGGTTAAAGAGAGAAAGTCAATCTGCACTCACACATGACATTGAGCTGAACAGCAGGAGAGATGTGAGTGTGTCCGTCTACAGCACAGCTATATCTGCCTGAATCCTCTCTTCTGACTGACTGCAGCAGGAGTTCATTGTTTCTGTCTCTTCTCTCAGTTAATGGCTGTGAGTTTCTGTACCAGATGAATGTTGCTCTGTCAGTCAGAGCGCAGCTGCTTTTACATCTCAGAGTGACTGAATCTCCCTCTGTCACTCTCTCAGGAGACTCCACCTGAAGATCTGAACACAACACACACATTATATCTAGTGCTGCTGTCATACACTGATTATTATTCAACATAATGCACAGAAGAAGAGATAAACCTCATCAAAGTCACCTGTGACAGTAAGAATCACTCCAGATTTACCAATCAATTTCTTATCAGGTTTATCAGTGATGAATCTGAAATAGTACATGTGTGAATCATTCAGTGTCACATGACTCAGTCTGACGGTGCAGTTCTGCTGTTTATCTCCCAGATACTGAAGCCTCTGACTGTATTCAGTGTCATTAGACAGATCTGGAGGCTCTTCATGTTCCTTTTTATCTTTTGTTTTGGTCCAGAACACTTCCTTGACCTGATGTCCAGTAGGGTATGTATAAGTGCATCTCATTATCACTGTTGAGTCCTTTAGTGCACAGATGTGTGAAGGACTGTAACTCACACCCCAATCAGCACTAGAAACCCCTGAAACACAGAATTCATCAAACTGTAAATGTAGTTTTATTTGTTATATTGGGCCATGAAAACATGACAATACTTTATTACTATTAGAAAACAGCGACTCATTACAGGAAATATAAGATGAATGTAAATAAATACTGAGTTTTTTACACTGTTAAAGAGTTGGATTCCCATGTTAAACATGGACAAAGTTTCAAGAATTAAATTGTACATTTGAAGGAGTATTTCTGTGCCAAAAATGCTCCTTCTGGTTTGTCACAAGTTTCGGAAAGTTTTTTTCGAGTATGGGCCTGTGTGACGTCAGATGGGGCGGAATTTCCTTATACGGGTCCTAAGGGCACTTCTCCCGGAAGGGCGTGCGTGCACCCGTAGACCAGAGCGAGAGAGCGAAAGCAGTACTTCATCTAAGCGCTGTGCTCAACTTTAGGGAAGTCAATGTCACCAAAGAAGTGTGTTTTTGGTTGCCAGGGCAAGACAACCCTGCACAGATTCCCAAAGAACCCAGCGTTAAGGGACCAGTGGATGGAGTTTGTTTTTCCTGAGCATAAACGGAGTTGTGCAAGACATTTCGACGATAATTGTTTTATAAACAAAGCCCAGTTCGACGCCGGATTTGCAGATCGTCTAATGCTTAAGGATGGAGCAGTCGCAATGATAAAGGTTCGCGGTCGGTCGTGCGTTGGAACCGCAGGCGGTTGAGTAAAACTGCTTGTCTGCTTCAAATGTCCGAGTGTTGTTAGCTATCGGCGCGTAAGCACAGCTTTAGCCCCGCCCACACGGCCCGCCTCCAGCCGCTCGTTTTTTTCCGGAAAGACTCGGTACAGCCTATCTTTCTTTTATAAATATAATAAAACTAAAAACTTTTAGTTTGACTTGACTTGACTTTTTGGAGATTTGAAGGATGCAATACTACTCTCTAGGTACTCAAGATTAACATGAGATTGACTGAAAATGAGTGTTTCACCCCCCCTTTAAACACAAAAGCAAATGTTCAAAACTCATTCAGAGAATCTCTGACTCTTCTGGCAAAATCAAACAATGCTTTCAGATCTTACACACATCAGGCAATATTAGAAACACTACAGATCATTCGTTAGACACTACATGAGAAATGGAGAACACAGAATCAATAAAAAATAGTACTGACACCTGACAGTGGTGAGTGAATAAATACTGTATGCATCAGTGATTCTGCTTGTTAACATCAGGTGTCTTCAATGTTGGCAATAAAAAATAAAGAGTTCTTAATTCATCTTTGACATCTGTCTGCTATTCACATATTTTTGTTTAATTTTTTTATTGTTGTAAGTTTTACTCATTTTAAATGTTTAACTTTTAAGGAATTAATTTGTTAATTATTACTAAATTCTTATTTGTTAAATATAACAATATTGCTGATTAGATATAGCGTATTCATTTTTACAGTGTGTGTCTA
>NW_028156019.1:0-9000 GCF_963993115.1 Abramis brama | reverse complement strand
TTCTTAAATGAAAGCCAACAGGCCCTCAATTTCCTTCGAGCAGTACAGTTAGTCGAGGGTAAATGCAGTCCCTGAAAGCGTGCTGGGCTGAGCAGTTTTACTTGGCGAAAATGTTTAGTTTTAGGTGTCTTATCCGGTGTTGTCACGCTGATGGTTGTTTATCGCAGAGGGAGATTGTTCTGCCAGTAGAGATGGCTGCGACTCATTGTCCTTTGGACATGGAGGACTGAATTCATTTTCCCCTTCAGTAAACATTGGCTTGTTCTCCAGTCCGAGCGATTAATCCAGCATGGGTAACTTCTACTGTCCAGGGAAATCAAAAGTTACAGTTGAAAAAAAAAAAAAAAACAGCACTTGCCCAACTTATCAGTTGACAGGCCATTCAAAAATCCTCTACTGTGGCCTCATGGGATAGTAAAAATAGTAGGTTAAACAGGAACTTGACTTTGAACTTGATTTATGAATACGATTAATTCAGACATACTATTTTCACATACAGGTTTTTTTTTTTTTTTTGCCTAGTATTTAGTAGGGAAGTATGCGATTTCAAATGCAGCCTCAATGTACTATAAGAACCTAGACACTCAATGCAAAGTCACAATTCCCCTGGAGACACAAACATAACTTTAGGTAAAGCGGGTGACAACTATGATACAAATCTACAAACAACTGCTTGTTGTGTGTGACACATTAGTTTGCGCTTGTGTGTGTGTGTGTGTGTGTGTGTCTGTAGGAGGGAGCGATGAAGAGAACACCGACGAGCCCTCTGGCTTTGCGATGTGGCCGCGCATCTCAATGAAGAGCAGAGAGAAAAGCTCTCCAGTGCCTCTGCTAGCGTGTTAACCAGACTACAGTGAGGGAGAGAGGGAATGTGAATGTGCTAGCCACTTGCTATTGAACCCGACCGTCCTCGGGAGAGATGCCGGGGGCCTAGACGTTAATTAAATATGATCCTCTGCTTGCATTTGAGCCACGGGAGCCACGGCTGCAATCGTGTGCATCTATTTTACAGCACCGACAGCCAGTTTCAGAGGAAATGCAAGTGATTGAACTCAAGACACGTCCTACTGCAAATATCGTAGGACCATATGCTGATTTGGAACAATGGGGGATCTTGCACCCAGAATGAAATGTGTTGAACTCTTTAGTTAGAGAGGAGTGAAGGCTTATTTTGCAGAAGCAGCAACTATTTGGACAGGAAGAGACCATCTGACACACATATAATTCAGCCAATCACAGATCAACGTGATCAGAAATTGTGCTCGTCCAAAAGTACATGCATTTCACAGACATAACTTGGAAAACTAGGCGAAACATGAAATATTTTGCATATATTCTGCTTGTGGATATCTACGTACAGGTAGTTCACCTGAAGCAAAACTCTGAGGCTCAGTTTCACAGACAAGGCTTAGATTAAGCCAGGATTAGGCCTAAATTCAATTGGGACTGGTAAGTAGCTTTTATAAACATACCTTAGAAGAAAAAAAAAACATTACTGGTACTCTTGAGACAAAACAACGTAACTGACAGTGCAAGTTGCTTTCAGTTAAAACAGCTCAAACATGCGTTTTAATCCGGGACTATGTTTAAGCCTTGTCTGTGAAACCGGGGGTAAATCTTTCATTTAACGTTTATTCTCCTCTATCAACACAGTATCTTTTAAATCTTGACTTTGTTTCCAGGTGGACTGTTTGAAACCAGAAAAAAATAACTAATGTAAAATCAGCCAATCACATCAAATATTACCAGATTGAGAAAGTCCAAAAGGTAAGGGGATAATAGACAACAGTGCCTATGAAATTTATCTCATTTTTATTTAAGAGAACAGCCAATCACTTGGTGGTGACAAACACCATACATACGGTATTGCCAATATGTTTAAGTATTAGATTTATGCTTAAGTTTGAAATTATTAGCTGGATTACTGCATATAAATGACAATATGTATCCAGTCCAAGTCTGTACAGCATCTACAGTACACACATCCTTTAGGCTTTTTATATGAAAATATAGCACAAAATGAAATGCACTGCATGCTGGGAACAGCCCATAATCTCCTCTTCACAACGGAATCAAGGCCAACATCCAGGGGCCAGTGGGGTCTCTCTATTCCCAGTGGCAACCTCTTACATAATAAATGACCACTGAATGATCTCAGCATACACTTGATTTCTGCACAAATTTCTTTTCAATCTTCTGTCAAAATGTAACACCGAAAAGCAAGTCACACTGTAATGGCCCAGACAAAAGAAAAATACAATATTAAGAGTTTAGATTTTGAATAATGGAAGTAAAATCTTTCCAAATACAGTGCATCAAACATATGGATCAATACATTCAATTGACAGTTCACTCAACATTGCATCAAATTAGTTGTATAAAAATGCTTCTCTACAATCACAGTGTGAATCTTGTGGTCAGAAACTTGAACCAGTCTCTGGAAAATGTCTATATTCCACACAAAACCATGAATAGCTACATGCATAATTTGCAAACCTAAAAAAACCCCATAGAAAGCAAGGGGTCTGACATATTTATCATGTCATGTAGAACTTAAGGCTGTGCTAAAACAAGGCTTTGACCTATATGTAGACAGTTGCTGTGGGTCAATGGTGTAAACCTGGTTCAGGAGAGACCACACAGCATGGCAGAGACAGTGTGTGATGCATGTTGCCATTTGTTGCCGACTTAAAAGCAAGATTAGGTCAATGTAGCCCTGGAGACAATACACAACCTCCTCCTTTCAAAGGTACCAGTTTAATATTGTCTAACTGCTACAGTACCAGTATGTGTCCTGTCAGATTAGGAAATAAATAGAAAATATTAAGGTCACTACATCATAAATGCAACTGAATTATGAGTCTAATTCTGATAAGCAACTACAAAGAAATGCAATCAAACCCAGGCCAGCAGATAACATAATCAAACAAAAACTATGCAGTTGTTTCATTATCCTCCAGATACCATACTGTGCACCAAACTGCAATAAAGCAAGGTATATTCAAATCATATTTAAACGCTGTGCTTACAGGAAGCCAAACAACATTACAAACATCTTCCATGACAAACAATCAGCAAACAAGATATCTAGGGTCTTCGAAGTATCAAGTGTTGAGGTCTGGCACTTCTGAAAGCACACGGTACAAAGTCCACAATTCCAGCTGACACTGAAGGCCAGAGATCTGGCTGAGGGTCTAACATTATCATGTCACCGACTCAACAGGGCTTCCTACGGGTTTCCAGAGTCTGTAATCTAAAACGCACTCAAAGATTGAGCAGATGTGGAAACATGGCAGCTCCATTATCAAACACCCGCTGGGAGAATGAGACGGGAAGCCAAAGAGGGGATGGTGGTGACCAAAGACATGAGAGGTGTGTAGGAACACAAAGATGATGATGAAAGATGAGCAACACCTGGTGTTAAATGCTACAAACGCTTTATCATTATCCTCTGAAAAACAAGGGCTAGTTAGAAAGATTAGCACTTGGCTCTTTGCAAGATTTTTTATTTACACAACCTGTTGGAAGCGTACAGCTTGGAGGGTTTTGAGGGTTAACTGATGTGACAAATATTTTAAGAAGAGAAGTCAGCGATTTTATTTTATTTTATTCCGAATGAAGCACATCACACATCAAGTGCCAACTGCAGTTCTCAGAGAGATAAGCTTCCTTATTGCCTTATTTTTTTTTCATTTAAGTATAGCAAGTGTAAAAGGCTGCAAAATTTTTATTAATTGTCTATTTACAGATGTTTAACTAGTTTTGGGCTCAGACCTGTTCAGAAAGTTACGGCAAAATGCTAACGCAAGCATTGTTTTTACTATGGCTTATTCTCATGGTTAGGGATATGAACAAACTTGTGTGTGTAACTTGTCCTGCACTCCTCTTCCCCTCTTCTCACCCTGTCTTTTCTGGGTCCTTGTTAAAAACCCACACGCTTCCTCTATTTACAGACTTGAAAATTACACATTGCACAGTGAAAAAAGACAGCTGTCCTCTAAACTTTGCTAACATAGAGTTGCACACAAAGACGCATACAAAATCACATGCCTTGATGAAAATAGTGCACACTGTTGTGACAGACAGCTGAAAGCACTCTTATTAACATTTCACGACTGGCCGCTACGCAAAAGGACATTACGTTAATCTTTAAAATCACTACATCACAAGAGTAACAAAAGAAAAGTGTCACAAGAACCGTTGACATAAGATAACGTTTCCCATGGGGCCTGTAAATGCTGAAATGGATAGCAACCCTGGGGGTCAGAAATGTGCAGTAGATAGCAAATTTGTTATGCCTTTTGTTCAAACATACATTCACATCATATAACCAAGGCAAAAAATGGTCAAAACAATTGAGTTTTCAGTTAGTAAGCTAACTGATTGGCCTGCTAAGTTGACATTCCATCATGCATTCCTTGCCATTAGCATGCTAATCAACTACTATTCTGGGGTATGTTTCCCAAAAGTTCTGTTGTTACCAACATAGTTCAACGATTCAGTGTTTCCTAAAACCATAGTTTCGAGAAACATTCGCAAACATTGCAATGTTGAGTGGTTGGAACTACTGCTTCTCGACCTGTGGTTAGAAGCATATTGTATCTTGTGAGTATGACAATGACTTGGATCATGCTCTTGAGCAAAACAAGCAAGCTTCTTCTAGTTTGACAAAATAATGAAAGTGCGGTTTTTGAAGAGTTCACATATGCAAATATCCCAGAGCATGAGGTAAGAAAGAACACGCAATTGAAATCAAACATCTGAAAATAAACCAATACAACAGAGAACAAAATAGCAAAGTAGTCCTCAGATGCCATGTTTGTTATTTACAACAATAACCTGTCATTAATTTGATCTCAAACCAATTTAGTAGCAGTTATTACTCCACCAACTGTGTAATGTAGTTTACATATGGAAGGGGGGGGGGGGGGGGGGTTACACCCCATACTCTTTTTTCAAAGGACATCCTGGAATTTTTTTATGACCACAGAAAGTCGGGACCTCTGTTTAACATCTCATCCGAAGAACGGTGCTCTTTGACAGTATAGTGTCCCCATCACTATACTGGGGTGTTAGGACCCACACAGAACACAGGGTGAGCGCCCCCTGCTGGCCTCACTAACACCTCTTCCAGCAGCAACCTAATTTTCCCAGGAGGTCTCCCATCCAGGTACTGACCAGGCTCAACCCTGCTTAGCTTCAGTGGGCAATCATCTTGGGCTACTGCAGTCCAGGTGTGGAGGCCATACTAAAGCCCACGCACAACTTGATTTACTTATAACCTTCTTGCAAGCAAAGTCAAGAGATATTTTTCTCAGTTACAGTCTGCAACATTTACCGTTTCGCTGATCTCACAAAAAAGAAAAGAAAAAGGCAGTGAGTAGGCTCAAACTGTGTCCACATGTTCACAGCAGAAAGTGAATTAGTTCTCTTTTCAGCAGCTGAACCTGTGGCAAGTGTAGAACCCGTGTACCGCTTCAGCCACACACAGAGATGCAGCAAGCCACTTAACAGCCTCTGTTGTTTAGAGCTGCAAGAATTCTCCCTAGCGCCTGAGGGGGCGGTAACAACCCGAAACTTTTTTGTTTCATTCCCTCGCAATGGACAAACCCCGTAATGGTCTCCGACAGGCAGTTAAAGGGCATGTGTGACAATGACTCAGGGCTCTTATCAATAGCCGCCCTCACATCCTTGTGTCTGTGTACAACCTAGCATAATTATAGACGTGGGCCTGCTGCTATCAAGAGCTGTGCAGACAGAGATAATAGGCGAGAAGAGTTGTTTACCGTGCAAATAGTAAGAGCTAGAGAGAATGAGTGAGGGAAAAGACAGAAAACTGCCACAGAGAAGCACAGCAGTTCTAATGAGGTGAGCTTGGCAGCTAAACGAGGCAGAAGTTTAGGCACTGCAGGCTTATCCAGAGACATGATTTGAGTGATTCCAAGCTAATAGCAATTTTATTTATTTTGATATCAATTGATTTGGAGAACATTCCAGTCACAATGTCACAGCTCAGTTCGTACATAATTGCCTACAAAATACTTCAAAAAGCTCAAGCAGCTGAGAGGATCCCCCACCGACTCGGCGACATCTGCAGGACGGGAGGTCCATTACAAACAATGTTTAATGAAATTGTCATGCATACTGTAAAAAAATCATAGATTAAAATAATGAAAAGCTAATTTAAAAAATACTGAACTGTTCAAATAAATATTGTGATTCAAATATATAGACAGGCAGACAGAACAATATATAGAACGATATATGTATAATATAGATAGATAGAATATAAGGACTTGTGTAAGTCACATCCAACAGACCAATGTAAAGCATAGACTGAACACAGAGGACTGAGTAGGAGTTTAAAGACTGCCAAAAATTGACTAAAACTGAATGCAGACAGAGGGAAAAGAGAACAAGGAGGAAGGAGTCTGAGGCAAGCAGGCCTTGATGTTTCTGCACAGAGAAAATGGCTGGAGGTGAAGAGCGTTTTTGTGGAGCAAGTGACGGGTTGCTCTTTGACAGCTCCGCACCAGCCCTGGTGAAAAACGAGAATGGCAAGAACAGCGGTGGCAGATACGTGATAAAAATATCAAGGTACATTAGGATTCAGACTGAAGAGTATTAGGCAGGCGCTCAAGAATGCATCGCTTCATATTGAATTACACTGTATTCTTAATGAAAATATATCAATAGATGATATTTTTAAGATTCGTCATATTACATACTCAAAATGGTCAAAATAAACATTTTTCTTTTTTTGTCTTTTTAATTTGCACACAAACCTATTAGGCTGCTAAGTTACCATCATTCATTCCTTGCTGTTATCATGCTAAACAATTAGCCTAAATAAAAAAAAAAAACAATAAAAGATTGATGTTCAACAGTCAAAATGTTATAATTATTTTAGATAGAATATAGAATATAGATAATAGAATATAATATTCAATCTAATATCTATACAAACTATATAAAACTTTTTTTATGCATTATCCTCGTTTAGTCATTTAATAATGATTAATTTGTGAAAAACATAATTTTGCTAATTCTGATTTAATTATCATAAACTCAGCTTTTAATACATCATTTTAATTAAGAGACATTATAGGTTCTTGATTACTCTTTAAAATCCATTAGTCACACCACAGGAATACTAAAAAGTACAAGTGAAGAAAAGTTGATTAAGAATGTTGAAAAACGATAAAAAACATCAATGTAACCTCAATATTCATGTGATAAACTACATCAGGATAATGTGACACTTCTGATCAGTCATTTGATTTCACACAGCTATACCCTTGGGGATTGAATCTCACATGACACCAGGAAGGTTTGAGGGAGGGGAAATGGCAGCCTTAATCAAATGGCACTAAAATAAGAAAACCTAACAGTTTTTAATTAGAAACATCCATTTTTGCCTTGATAGAGCTTCCTCTCCAGCTAACCAGAATGAGGTTATCAGTGAAACTCCAAGGCTGGAGAGAGTTTAAAGAAGTGATGCCTGATGTTGCTTAGAATCAAGAAAAGAGAAAATGAGCCAATCAGATGACTAGATAAAGCCATCAAATCAGACCAGGCTGTAGCTATGGCTTGCTTTATACTATTCTTCTGGGGTCTTTTTGGTTTTGCTCAGAATCAGACAAATGCACCACGCCATCAAGTAATGCAATGAAAAATGTAAATCAGGCTTGAGACTTTGCACCCAACAAAGATCTGATTGAAGTTTTCAGAGATGTGTCAGACTGAATTCTCTTCTCCATCTTTCAGTCAGTCTCTGCTGGAATCCACACTAAAGGCATCGACCACCAAAGGCAATCTGCAAACAAACTAGAGGTGAAAGCTCTAAAAGCCTTATAAGGTTTTTGTTAAATAAAAGTTATAAAAGTGCCTGCACTCTAGCCTGATTTACTGCCCTGCATACTTTATTTAACTTTACCAAAGTCTTCTAAATCCATATGACATATTTATGTAATATATACACTTAATAAAGCATACAAGTTTGGTGCTCCTTATTTGTATGCTTTGGCTGATAACTAATAAATAGCCAATATTAAAATTCCATACACAAGACCCTGAATGAAAAATGAGATTCTAAAAATCATCTAAGCAATGAATGAATGTCTACAAAAACACAACAAACCCTACAAAACGTATCAGGATGTATACCGTCTCCTGAAAGTGTTAGAGGAAAACCCAATTTACAATCAGCCGAGGGTAAAGACACATTGCAAACATGCAACTTGCAGGTAATGACCATCTTCACAGAGGCCCAAAGCCAGAGCATACCTAACAGAGAAGCAGAAGTAATTGTGACCTCTAAAACTATACATGTGTATATTCAGTCCTAATCACTGAGCACAGGGTAAGAGCCTTTGAAAGCCAGCCAGCAGCTAAATGACTCATGTAATATGGGGAGAGAGGTAGCAGCCACAGGCACAAATGGAATCTAATGTAAAAGGTTTAGGCCTCAGGTAAGCAAAGAATTCTTAAAATAGGCTTGGTTCTGTGTTCGGCTTATGAAACGGGAAGTGTAAGGACGGGAAAATGCGACTCTAGATTAATGTCCTGTCTCGAATTTCTCTATTCTGGTGCAGTGCTGCATTACAAGCCACAGGTTTATTGTGAGCAGTGGAAGTGTGTGTGTGTGTGTGTGTGTGTGTGTGTGTGTGTGTGTGTGTGTGTGTGTGTGTGTGTGTGTGTGTGTGTGTGTGTGTGTGTGTGTGTGTGTGTGTGTGTGTGTGTGTGTGTGTGTGTGTGTGTGTGTGAGAGAGAGAGAGAGAGAGAGAGAGAGAGAGAGAGAGAGAGAGAGAGAGAGAGCGAGAGAGAGAGAGAGAGAGAGAAGTGAAAAAAATGAAAAGCACATGAATGTAAGTGGTTGAGAGAAGGTGTGTGTGTCGGTTTGGGAGAAAGAGTGCGTGACTGGACTCTACAGAACCCAATGATGTCCATGACCCCAAAGCTGTCCATGAAGCTAAATTATCAATGAGTCTCTCAGAATTA